>NC_141621.1:22751472-22833972 GCF_047967505.1 Dipteris shenzhenensis
ACAGGAGATCCTTTGTACAAAGACTCATCCAGAGCAATATTTGTTGTAAAACTTATGACATGATAATGTAAAATTGCAAGCATAGCTATTGCTATTTTTTGGAGTACAAAAGAGGCTTCCATCATGTCTCATGTGTATATAAACCTTTTAATTTCTTGAATATTCAAGAGTGTTATAGTTTTCTGCATTGAAAGTAAAAAGAGTCTTACAGGTCTCTTATGTATACATTTTTAAAATGTTGTGAATCCTCAATAGCATGGTTTTTCATGGATTTAAACTAATAACTCGGATTTTTTATTTTAAGAATATGATTCTTATAAACAAGAAATAGAAATTTAGGATTTAATAGTAGTTTTTGCATTCTTTGTACAACATTGTAGAGAGATATTTTGAAATGTCTTATGTGAAAATGATAGTGCCAGAAAGTAAACTTTTGATTCTCAAATGACAGTTTCATAAAGTAAACTTTTCAGTTGGGAAGGATTTTAAGGAATAGTCCAAAAGTAGACATATGAGTCCAAAATTAATGAAATAAGTGTTACATTATAAAGTTTGAGCCACCATGGTGGCTGGAGCTCGGGGTTCCATCCATATTAATTGCAGGATGCCGTGGTGGAATCTTAGGCCCCACCCCACATAGGCTGGTAATCATGAAGCAGACGCCCGATTGTGGGTGAGGAGACCATTCCGGTGGTTGGTAATTAACTGCCAGCCCGGTGGAATCTTAGCCACGACCGACATGGCTGATGAGATCCACCCCATCGGCGGGCAATAATTACCACAAAAGTAAATCATGAAGCCTAATCGCCTCTAATCACTCATTTCCATGCACCCTATTATAAAGTTTGAGCCACCGTGCTGGATGGAGCCTAAGGTTCCATCCATATCAATTGTAGGCCACCGCAGTGGAATTTTAGGTGCCACCCCAGATGAGCTGGTAAACATGAAGCAGGCGTGCGTGGTGGGTGAGCAGGCTAGTGCAGTGAGAGATCTCAACAACGGAAGCAGAATGGAAGAAGGTGAGATAGAGATGGAGAGCCAAAAGGATGCAGTACACCCTAATCTTCTATGTCATCCATATATATATATATATATGTGTGTTTAAGTATTGTACATAATCGGGGTTAAGGTAGAGTGGCCTTTAACCCCCACAACCTCCCACTTAAAGGCCAATGTGCCTTTAAGGGAGAATGAGTATACTATCCAATGCCCATCAATACATGACAATACTCAAACCGCTGACTAGGTAGACTCTTTGTCAGCATATCTACCGGGCTATCATTTGTATGAACCTTGATGTCAAGCTCTATGTGCTTGTCCTTAAGTACCTCCTTAATCAAATGGTACTTGACCTCAATGTGTTTGGTCTTTGCATGAAAGATCGGATTCTGTTCTAGCTGAATAGCGCTCATGGAATCACTATCCAATGTCAGTACACCTGTATGAATCCCCAAATCTGCCACTAGCCGATCAAGCCATATAGCCTCCTTGTAACCCTTTGTGGCTGCAACATACTCAACCTCTGTGGTAGACAAAGAAATGCACTTCTATGCACCAGACATCCATGACATTGCACCACCAGCAAAGATGAACACATAACCAGAAGTGGATCTCCTACTATCCACATGCCCTGCATAGTCTGAATCTGTGTACCCAAATACATGCCTCTCTCCTTTGCCAAAGCAGATACACACCTCCTTAGTACCCTTCATGTGCCTCATGATGCACTTAACTGCCTCCCAATGCCTCTTTCCTAGATTAGCCATATACTAGCTAACAACTCCCACTGCAAATGCAATGTCTGGTCTAGTATAGCTATCATAGCATACATAAGACTCCCAACCGCTGATGCATCAGGAACCTTGGCCATCATGGCCCACTCCTCATCCAATTTGGGACTATCTGCTTGACTCAGTTTCACATATGGAGTCAATGGAGTACTTAGTGCCTTCCCCCCCTCCATATTGAAATGTTGCAATACTTTTGTAACATACTCCTTCTGTGAAAGCCAAAGGAGTTTCCTACTCTAGTCACGCGTGATGCACATACCAAGAATATGACTTGTAGGTCCCAAATCCTTCATGTCAAAGGCCTCATGCAGCTTGGCCTTCAATGCATCAAGCTCATAAATGTTCTTGCTAGCCAATAACATATCATCCACATAAAGTGCCAGGAGTATCAGGCTATTCTCCATAGCCCTTTTGGTGTAGAGGCAAGGATCAATCTCACTTCTTCTAAAACCCTGGGACCGAATGAAAGCATCAAACTCGTGATACCATTCTCTAGGCGCTTGCTTAAGGCCATAGAGACTCTTTTTTAGCTTGTAAACGAAATTATATTTGCCCTTTTCTTCAAGTCCTTTTGGTTGTACCATGTAAATCTCCTCATGCAAATCCCCATGCAAGAAAGATGTCTTGACATCATCGGCATAAGCTCCATATCCTCTATTGCCACAAGTCCAAGTACACATCTAAGCATGGTCATCTTCACAACTGGAGAGAATATCTCATCAAATTCCACACCGTTCTCTTGCTTGAACCCTTTAGCAACCAAACGGGTCTTGTACTTAGGCACATTATCACATGTGACCTTCATCTTGTAGACCCATATACATGGCAATGCTTTCTTTACACGTGGCAAAGAAACCAAGTCCCAAGTCTTATTCTTTATGACTGAACTCATCTTTGATTGTATAGCATACTCCCACTTGCACTGATCCTCGCGCATCAGAGCCTCTCTGTAGCAAGAAGGCTCCCTGCAATCAGTAAGCATCACATAGTCTACCCCCGAAACAAATCTCTCAGGCCGTCTAGACACTCTACATGTTCTTCTCAAGGGCATTTTGGCTTGCTATCCTGCTTGCATATCAGACACATTTGGCTCATCATTGCCAGCAATAGATGATTCATCATTTGCCCTTGATTGTGTACCTATGGGAGTACCTGGTGGCACCATTGCCTGCACATTCGGTGCATGGACATCTTGCTGTCTATCAACATATGCAGGTGGATTTACATCCTGGAAAGTGATTCTCCTCATTTCCACATCCCTCATGGGTGTCATGCATCTTTTTCTCATTGAAGACCACATCATGGCTTCGTATGATTTTCTTTGCTTCTGGATCCCAGAGATGATAGCCCATCTCTCCACTTTCACCATAACCTGAAAAGATGCATTTCCTAGACTTAGGATCTAGCTTCTTCCGAAGCACTTTTGGCACATGTGCATATGCCTTACACCTAAATATACGTAAATGAGAGTAAAAGGGCTTCTTGCCACTCCATGCCTCTTCAGGAATACCACCATCCAAACTCTTGTTAGGTGATTTGTTGATCATATGCACTGCACTCTTCATTGCATCAACCCAAAAACCACTAGAAAGACTTGCATTGGAAAGCATACATTGCAACCTTTCTTGAATGGTGCGGTTCATCTGTTCTGTAAATGGACTCTACTTTGGAGAACGAGGGGATGTGAGCTCCCTCTTGATCCCACGTGTATCACATAAATGCTGAAAGTCATGAGAGATATACTCTCCACCATTATCAGTTCATAGGCATTTAAGCGTTCTCCCTGACTGATTTTCAACCAAAGCCAACCATTTTTGAAATACCTCGAACACATTCTTGAACCCCCCCCCTCCAAAAAACCTATTTGGGGGAGCCACTATTAAGCAACCTTGATTTGGGGGAACCAATATTTGGGGCATGGAGAGAAATACCCCCCCAAAAAGTTTGAAAATTTTCAAAAGTTTCAAAAATGACCTGAAACCCTTCCAAACCTTCCCCCAAACCATGTATATGCACCCAAATCCCTTTCGAACCCTTGAATCGCTCTTCTACTCACCATAGTCACTTTCCAATGCCTCAATCCTTCTTCTTCTCACCTAATCACTTTCTAACCCTTGAATCCTTTTTCATCTCACCATAATTATTTTTCATCGCTTTTCTAACCCTCTCATGGCTCTATTGCAAGATTCTCCTACAATGTGGTGCTTGGTAGTTGATAGTGTAACAGCAAAGCTATTTTGTAATCTAATTTTTTAAATTACTTTCACTCAGTAACTCAAATCTATTTTCTCACATCTCTCATTGTTCACACCTGGGGCCATCTGGCCCAAAGTCGCGCCTGCTCACCCCTGGGGCCATCTAGCCATTTTTTTTCAAATTTTTTTGGGGGAATGTCTCTCCATGCCCCAAATACTGGTCCCCAACAAATAAAAGAGGAAAAACGTTATTTGGAAAAATTTTAGGCAATCTTGAACCACTATTAGGCAACCTTGATTTAGGGGAACCACTATTTGGAGCATGGAGAGACATTCCCCCCCAAAAAATTTGCAAGAAAAAGGCTAGATAGCCCTAGGTGTGAGCAGGCGATGTTGTCTAGCCCAAAGGCGCGCCTGCTCACACCTAGGGCCATTTGGCCTTTTTTTTTTCCAAAATTTTTGGGAGGGAATGTCTCTCCATTCCCCAAATAGCGGTTCCCAACAAATAAAATAACAAAAAGGTGAATTGGGGAAAAATTAGGCAACTTGACTCCCTAGTTCTAGCCAAGTCTGTAACTAAATATTATGCCTACATGCAAGTACAATTGATTTGATCTAGCAAGTTCTCTTTTTTTTTTTTTAATGACACTGGGGAAAAATAGCCCTGTTTGGAGGGCCATATCTTCTAAATGGTGCAAGATATGAAAATAATTCATAGAGTAATTTTTAACAATGTTTTGATTCCCTACAACTTTTATCATCATCTCTTTCTACCCAAACTCGCCATCTAAGGCTTCAAATTTGCACTTAGAATTGGGCACAGAAGTCCAAGCCAAGAAAACACTTTAGAGTGCCTCTTTTACGTCTTCATACCATTATTTGCCCATCTGAATGGTTGAACCATGTAAATCACAAAGTATCAAAGTTGTAGCTTGGTGTAAAGTCTACAACTCTCTCTTATAGGCTTTTCCTAAAATCAATCATCTTCTCAGACATATTTGCCTTTCCAAAGTGCTCACTCTGAATATGTTGATGAAACTGTGAAAACAAATCATGGAAGGAAAAATACAGTGCAATGACCTATGGCCTCACAAAAAGTACACATATTATACTCTACAACGTTGATCTACAAATTCTATTCATGGTTTATATATGTCCCATGCGCATCCCTTTCACTTTTGCATGCATATGCATATTATACTCCAAGATTGATCTATTACATAAATTCAATCATATTTATTTCTTATGTATTATGTCCTTCTCTAGTTATTGTTTAAGTGTTTACACTAAAACCAATAAGAACAAATGTCACTCTTAAACTTTTAGAGACAATTTGTCATTACAGATAATTGTTACCTTATACAAAAATCATCGATATTATACATATGTATGCCCCTAATAATCTCATTTTACCTCAATTCAATAGCATGGATATGCATGGACATGTTCTATGCTTATGGTACAATTGATGTACAGGTGTTGCTTCTTTTAGATGCTCAAATACTTTTACTTTTGGATGCCAAACATTAGGATATGATATGTAGATCATTCATCGGGTCTTGATAGATATGTTAACTTTGAACCTTCAAAAGCTTTCCACTTCTTTTAATAAAGAAAATTGAACATTTTGTTCCCACCCTTGCCCTATCTTGTCTTCTTACTGAATCTTTACATGCTTGATTTCCACATAATTTAAATTCAAAAATGATGCATTGTGTTTATTACATCCAAATTTTTGGTACATTTGAAGATCTTTAAAAAATGTTATATAATTGACAGAAATTATAAGAGAAAAGTTTTTAAATACATATTCAATTATAATATCCCCTCTAACTTATATTATTCATGAGTCAAAGTTATTAATTGAATTAAAAAATCAATCTAGATCTAAATATAAGCAATACCTAAGAGTAGAACCTTCCCAAAATGTTGCTTCAAGGAGTATTCCATCAAAGCTTGTATTACTTGGGGGTTCAAGTTGCTAGATCCCATTCTATGTAAATAATAAATACAAGTGATCACATGCAATTATGTGTGATTGTTTTCAAATGTAATGTAATGTCCAAGAAGTAAATATAACTTCCAAATAGCTACATACATATTTCATATACAAAACATAATACATATTAATTTGTCTCATCCATGCATGAGGTGGTGTATTTTGGCACCATTGGGATTTATTAAGTAAATAAAGACTCATATCTAACTGAACCTACATAATCTTTAAAAGTAGTACATTTTCAAAGACCCATGTGGTATATCTAGATGATCTAAGAACATGCCCAAACTCATCCTATAAAAACACAACAAATGGTGCATATACCCATTGATTTAAAATCCCAAATACAACATGTACATTTATACCTCATCTAAAAGATCCCAAAGACAATCTACTACCTAATAAAGGAATTCATTCTAAAGGAATCCATGCCCCATCAGTTGTTTTCAAGACTTATATCTACACCTCATCGACAAGATCCCACAAACAACCTAGCTACTCTCATCCATGCACAACCTATTGTTCTTCATCACAGTGATTCATGTAGTAATTCAAAGTTGTCCTGGCTAACTAAATACAACAATTAACCTAAAGTAATACATTTTGAAAGAATTAATATGATAATTTACAAAACAAAATATAGATATTCAATGTGGTATAAAAACTTTCCTAGTATATTGAATCAAATCACTTTTAGCCAATGTACATGAATGCTTCCATTCAATGAAAGATAGTGTTATCCATGTACCTTTCCAATAAACTTCTTGATCTTTAAATTTTTGATCTATAAAAGAAAACAATAATCATTGTAAGGCAGGCCCCATTGTGGTTGTGAATTCACTTCTCATAGGATATTGTAGTGTTAGATATGCTCAATACCCCACCCTCCTGGTAACCACCAGTGGTCCAAAGTGCTCAAGTTGTAAGGCCCCCATATGAGGAGAAGCCATGTGTGAGCTCGGGACACTAGATGGATCTTGACTTGCGTGTCAGGTAAGGTCTATCAATGAGACCATTGATGGTATGATGGTAGAAAGGTGATTGTGTGGGAGCCCCTTATTCTTGCTAGGGCTTGGGGGCTAGCTGGCCCCCAGCTAGGGGGTCCAAAGGGGCCAACGGCCCCCTGGTGGGGGTTCAGGGGCAGGAGCCCCCGAGGCGACGATATAGGGAATATTCCTTGAATATTCCATGGATGACCAGTTGGTTCCACTGACTAGGTTGACTAGTCGGCTCCACCGACTAGGTCGACTGGTTGACTCCACCAACTAGGTTGATCCAACTACCACCCTTATAGCTATAGAGAGGCGACCTCCTCAATATGATTGCATTAGATCAGTTTAGATTAGATAAGATCTTCCAGCTAGTAGCTCTTCACCTAGTATCTGTCTAGATCGCCATCTAACCTCCACTGTGGGAGCACATGGGTGGATGGAGCCATCATCTGTACTACATCATTATTGAAGAAAAAGTTTGTTCCTCTCCAGTTTGCTGTGTTCAGTACTCTCTATTCTTTGTTCAGTTTCTGTTCCATTGCGCCGTGTAATTTAACACATAGTAGCAGTGCTTGGCACGTCCCTAAATGATCAATTTTGATGCATCCTGACAATTGCAATAAGTAAATCATTAGTATTTCTTTAAAATCATTAACTTACTAATAGAAATCAAAATATCTACAAAATAACTTCAAATCAAACAAAGCCTAGGAATCAAATCAAATCTTTATTGTGTTCATTACATCATGATGCATAGAAATCCATTTGCTTCTCTCTCTCTCTCTCTCTCTCACACACACACACACACACACACACACACAGAGCATGGGAATCAATCTCTCTCTCTCTCTCTCTTCTCTCTCTCTCTCTCTCTCTCTCTCTCTCCACAACATAGTCCTCCTTACCCTTGCTCCCATATAAGCACCTTTTGAGCAATCCCAAAATGAAGTACTCCTTCAAAATGTGTCTTACATCTGGTCTAAGGGAAGAGGAGCGCTTCAGAGATATGGAAACAATATGAGAAAGAGAAGAGGAATAGATTGAGAGGATGAGGCTAAGAGCAAGAAGAGGTTGTGAGAATGTTGAGAGGAGGCTAAGGATATTGACAGGGGGAGGATGAGTGGAGGTTGAGAGGAGGTTGAGAGGAGGAAGAGGTTGAGAGGAGGAGGTTGAGAGGAGGAGGAGGAAGCTGAGAGGAGGTTGAGAGGACGAGGAGGAGGCTCAGAGGAGAAAGAGGCTGGGAGGAAGGTCGCGAGTCAATGGGGATAGTTTGGGGGGCCTCTTGGGAGGTGTTTGGGGGGTTGGGGACACTTTTGGAAATTTTTTATTTTTTGGAGGGAAAAAAACTCACGATTTTGGGAGCCCACGGAGTGAGGGAGGAGGGTAGGGGGAGGATGAAGAAGTCAAGGGGGTGAGTAAATGCCCTAGGAGGTGGTGGGGGAAAGAGGAGGCAAGTGGGAGCCTAGTGGGGATGAAGGGACATCTCTCCACCAATGAGAGGCCAATATGGAATCCTCCATTCTTTTAATGCCCAAGTCTTCCCATTGGTTGGTTTACTAATCACAAATCTTAAGGGACTAATCCAAGAGGCCCTTTTTTAGTCCAAAATTCCCCTAATGGTAAATCATGAAGCCCAATCATCTCTAATCACTCATTACCATGCACTCTAGTACTCTACTGAGCATGCAAGCCTGATGACTATTAATTTATTTCACTCGTAATGATCATGCATGCTTAAGCCCGATGGTGGTAACTGGCAGGTGAGTAACTACAGGCCAGTACAGTGGCGGGTGGAATCTTAGCCATGACAGATGTGGCTGAAGAGAGCCACCACCACTGGGCAGTAATTACCACAAAAGTAAATCATGAAATCTCATCACCTTTAATCACTCATTACCATGCACTCTAGTACTCTATTGAGCATGCAAGCCAGGTGACTGGTAATTTACTACACTCGTAGTGATCATGCATGCAAGCCCGATGGTGTTAACTGTTAGGTGAGTAACTGCGGGCCACTGCAATGGTTGGTAATTAACTACTAGTCCGATGGCCACAAACGTGGCTGATGAGAGCCACCATCACAGGGCAGTAATTACCACAAAAGTAAATCATGAAGCCTAATCACCTCTAATCAATCATTAACATGCACTCTAGTACTCCCCTGAGCATGCAAGCCTAGGGAATTTATTGCACTCGTAGTAATCATGCACCACCTCTAGTCACTCATTACCATGCAAGGTAGTATTGTCGCCTTGAATTAATCAAAATTTGGGCTAACCACCACAGTGGCTCTCACCTTGACAATGTAGTTGGGCTACAAACTTAAGCCTCCATTATTCCATTCCCTTAACTATTTCGTCTTCTATCCCTCTCAACCGTTACTTTCTCCCTTGCACTTGGACTGCAAACTCAAGCCTCCACTATTCCATTTCCTTCACTGTTTCATCTTCTATCCCTCTCGACCATTTATATCTCGCTTGCACTCTTCCTGCATCTTCCATCCCTCTCGTAATGGAACCTGCACAGCCCGGGAGCTCCTGACACAATCTTTCCTCCCCCTCTACAGCACAATGGGAGAGCCTCTCCTCCCCTGATCTTAAAATTGTGACATATGGGAGCTCCTCTCTCATTCTTCAAAAGCCCAATTCGGATGCTCTCAAAAATTTCACCAGGTTGGTACAGAGGTGAACGTGAAGGAGGGGTAACTAGTCTATCAAGGTCAAAAGATTACCATCACTGAAAGCGTGATGTAAAATGCGCTAGGCATTCTGGGAGGCAATTTGCAAGCACACTTCTTTGAGAAGCAGTGGAAGAGACATGATATTCTAGATGTATACCCGAATGCTCAGATTAGTAAATATGGTGGAGTCAAGCTTTCTAGCTTGCCAACAGACCTCCAAGATGTGCTAAAGAAGACTATTCACTTCTTTCTTGATATAAGAGGAACCGTGAAGTTTTGACAGGTTCAAGCAGCAATAGAGAAACTGAAAGGACGTGATGTATATTTCTCAAGGGTGATCTCTAAGAGCATGATAACCAAAATGAAGAATTGCATGGATGGCAAATCCCAATTGTCATCTCAATCTGCTGGAGTTGCAAAGAACCTAATGGCATCTACCCTCAAAGGGATTTTTGAGCAATATGATAAGAAGATGTCTCAGAAGGTGACTTTTCTACAATAGAAAGCCACCAATGCAGCAAAGGCAACACAACTTGACAAAATTCTCAGGGAGGGTGTAGAAGCCAAGGTAGAGGAGGCACAAGTGAGGGCCTTATAGGCACTAGAGCAAGTTGAGGCCGCTGCAAAAATGGTCGACATGGAAAGGCATAAAATAGAAGAAGTAGAGAATTGCATCAAGGAGCTCCAAGATACGCTTGAAGAAGCGAAAAGTGATGGGGACATCATGATCAAGGAGCTAGCAGCAATGATGCAAAAGGAGCTTAAAGATCAGAGAGCCGAAAAGGAGGGTCTTTACAAACGGCTTTGCAACATGCAGAACACATTGAACATTGAAAAAGACCAGACGATGGAGGAGATGAAAAGGGAGAATGCATAAACCAAAAAGGTGATGCAGGAACTACGAGAGAACTTCAAGGCCAAGAAGGATGGGGCAAAGAGCAGCCAACGTGGAGAAGCCAGGAAGGATGCAGAGAGCAGCCACGGTGGAGCAAGTTGCAATAGCCACAGTGAGGGTTGTTTTTTCAAAACACTGTTGGAAGTTCAAAGAGTAAGCTACAAGACCCTGCAACAAGGATTGTTGCATATTCACGTAATCACATGAATTTTCTTGTGATTACATGTCGTGATGATGTATTTCATGCATTCATAGATATAGTCACCCCTTTATGCTATCAAGTGGCCTTGACTTGGAAATTGGATACATATCGATGATAGTAGGAACACTATCAGTGGTATCCTCATACTAGTGATAGTTCTAATACTACCGCCGGCACTACAAGACATGTTCCTCTTTTCGATGCTATCTCTGATGCTAATTACAAATATATTTATTTTTTAATGTGTGGAAATCATCAGAAACTCCATCGGTGTGGACGTCGCAAAGAAATCATTAGTATAGGCATGGATGTCAGCATCGGTAAACTATACCTGACAGTGTCGATAAAGGCATCAGTATAGATCAACACTGCAATGTCAGTTTGTAGGCATCGATGCTATTATGTGGAGCAGGATGGGGCTTGTTGCAGTCCCATCCTACCCCACATAATTTTTTTTCCCATTAAAATCACGATTAAATGCAATACCAATGCAAAGATGTACATTACAATTTTGTAATGAAAGTCTACAAAGTGAATCCAGACATCAATATGCTACATTAAAAAGGCAAATCCACTAAAGTAATGCACTAATGCACTACAAAATGGCAGAAGTACCGAACTCCAAAATGGCAAATCCATTGAGGCGTGCAATCTACTACAAAATGGCAGAAGTGCCAACATATTGAACCACTAAATATTGTCCTAGCCTACTCCTCATCCTCCATGTCCTTCTCACTCTCCTCGCCCTCGGTCTCTAGTCTGTGTGTGGCCTTCTCGCCCTCGGCCTCTCTATGTGTGTCCGATCCCTTGCCCTCTGCATCCGTTGTGTCTAGACTGGCATGATTGCTACACTGGCATAATAATGAGACAAAAGCCTATCATTGTCAATAGGGCAGAGATCAACACATGGCACTATATGAATTTACTCATGAGGACAGCGACTGTTGCTCTGGCTAGACTACATCACATAACTTTTTCCTTGACACCTGTCATTGTGGAGATTTGCCATTTGTCGCTGCACAACACAATTTTTTGTTGTGTTGACCATCGTGCTGGTTCGAGCAACAATGATGTTGGCATGGAGCAACAACTAGGTTGGCCTGACTACAACACAAAACTTTTACCTTGTCACCTATCATTGCACAGCTTCACCATCTATTGCTACGCAACACAATCTTTTGTTGCACTAACCATCATGTTGATTTGAGCAATGATGTTGGCATGGAGAGACCACCACATTGGCATGAAGACCACTGTGGCATGTCAATCTCTAAAGAGGACCCCTTAAGTTCCATATCCACAACCACAGTGCTTGATGTTAGAGCTATTTTAGTTCTAAACCAAGGAAAATATAGTCTTATTTTGGAGATATTTTACTCATATTAATTCTTGTGCAACAATTTGTCAACCACTGCACTGGTTCTTGGAGCTATTTTAGTTCCAAGCTAAGGAAAATGTAGACATTTGCAATTCATGATAGGCTCCTTGCAAACACCGCATTGGTTCCTTGTTGCAACCCACAATGACAAAACAATGGCAAATATAATGCCAATAAGAGCCAAATACCTCAAGCATATACACCATCCATGGGCATAAGCATCAATAATGTCTCATCCAAGAGATCATAGCACAACTTGTCCATCTACAGCAGTATGTCAAAGCTATCCCTCAGCATAAAATAGCATCTGTGTGCTAAACATCCATAAATAAAGCATTCCACAAGGCAATCTAGGTCTATCAGTGCATCTAACAAGGATCGCAATTGTTGGCTCTTTCCCATGGCTTCCACAGAAAGAGCAGGGTATTCTCAGTATGTAGGGTTCTGAGGCTTTTTGTCACCTATAGATATATCAAGGATGTCATTTGTAGTATACGTGTAGCTTAGGACCTCGAGTCGTATTCTGGTGAGAGATGTAAGCTTAAGTGTGGTAAGCAAACATAGTGCATGCATGTGTGAAAGGAGTGTGCATCATCATGGCTAAGGTAATGAAGGCTTTCGCCTTCATTAGGGGTTGAAGGGTTTAGGAGGAGTTTAAGGGTTAGAGGGAGGTTCAGGGTTTAGAAGGAGGTTCCAAGGTTTAGAGAGAGGTTCCAAAGTCTAGAAGAGATTCCAGAGTTTAGAAGAGATTCAAGGGTTAGAAGGAGGATCCAAGGTTCAAGGTAGAGTACATGGTGGAGAACTCGTCTCCCTCATATATCATAGAGGTAAAGGGTTTAGGGGGAGGAGGAGGAGAAAGGAGGAGAAAGGAGGAGGAGAAGGAGAGGGAGAGGATGTGTTGCAAGGTTGGAGGAGAGGGGAGGAGGAGTTGTTAGGACATGCTTTTGGACGTGGAGTGCAAGGAAGCATGGACACTTGAGACAATTGCTTGGAATACTAAAGTAGAACTCAATACTATGCCCAAAGAGTGTGGGCTTCATTTTATTATGGGCTATATATACAAGTTGGAGAGTTTCTCTCTCTACGTGTAGGAATTGTAAGAAATTCTCTCTCTACATGTAGAACTTCCATATGGAAGTTGCATGTAGGAGTTGCATGTAGAACTCGCATGTAGAACATGCATGTAGGAATCGCATGTAGGACTTGCATGTAGAACTCACATGTAGAACATGCATGTAGGACTTGCATGTAGAACTCGCATGTAGGAGTTGCAAGTAGAAGTTGCATGTAGGAGTTGCATGTAGAACTCGCATGTAGAACATGCATGTAGGAATCGCATGTAGGACTTGCATGTAGGAGTTGCAAGTAGAAGTTGCATGTAGGAGTTGCATGTAGAACTCGCAAGTAGGAATCGCAAGTAGAACTTGCATGTTGAGGATTCCTAAGCGAGATTATTCCTAGCCTTAAGTTTTGCCGCTACTCTACACACACATTTTGTACTACCTAAGTCCATGTTGGTACAGAGACAACATACTCCCAGATCCATCTTATTACCCGTCCTTGGGTTATGGCTTATTATGAGCACCTACTTGGGTTGCCATGCGTGCAGTCCAGTGGCTGTGGAACTTGTGTTGTGCTAGTCGATCTTGCTATAAAGCCTTGGCACCATACAAACTTTGCTCAGTTTCCAAGTATCCTATATCCACCATTTGTTCGAACAAAGATATGTGGCATGCTTCTAAGAAGATGACTCTTTGATAAAATCAACTTGTAATCTGAGCATCCCGTTCATTGGGATTGAAACTAAGGGGAGGCAAATGGCTATCAAGGTAACATGGGACCTCCAGAATGTACTCCAATGTATTGCAAAAGATAGCACTTAGGCGAAAGAAGCGATTAATGTTGCCGCGTATTATTGCTGAAGTGCTCGGATCATTGTGCCTTGGATATTCCATTCTACACCAGAGTATGGTTCGATCATTGACCAATTAATGGTGCAATCTTCATCCAAAGTGTGTATGTTCACTTCCCATTTTTTACGTCGTGGAACTGGATAGAAATTGGGATGGGTTCTAAGACATGGAGGTGCACGTCCTTGATGGGGTTACTGGGAAGTGGTATCTCATCAAAATCATACCCATCATTGGAACTTGGCATGGGAGTACGAATTGGATTATCTAGATCCTGATATTCAAAATCAAATACTATGTCATTTTCTGCTGATGGTAGCACAAGTAGTGTCGGAGGTGATGACAGGGCAGGGAGAGAATATGGGGACATGGGGGAGAAATATGGAAGAGTATTAGTTGTGGAAGGGGGAGTAGAGGGGAAGGGAAGGGAAGAAGCTAGGTGTGAGAGGCTCATAAGTTTGTGACTATTGGGTTAGTTGAAAATGGTGAGAGGCATGAGCAAAGAGACGATGGAGGGAATAGATGTTAGGATGGAGCTCAAGGAAGTTTAAGAGGGTGGGTAAGTGAGGTTATGAGGTTGGCAGAGAGAGTGATTAGATATGGGAAGTTGGATGTGAGATATGTCCTATCATCTTCCAACACTTCTTTTTGCGAGTGCAATGGGATCATTCAGCTGCATGGGTGGGATGTCGATTATGTCATGCCTTGCAAATAATAGCAATGGACTTTGTAGCAATGGCAACAAACCAGCAATAACCCTGAGGGAGGACCACCCATGAGGCATACATATGCAATGAAAGCATCCATCCTGATGCTATAAACTCGGCATGTGTAGATAGGTAGAAGATATTTTTCTCATCTTTGGACAAGTCTTGGTAAATTATGCGTAGAGTTTTAGTCCCTATGGAACATTCCCATTTGATTGTTGGATGAGCGGATATGATCCTGATGGGGAGTTGCTTCCATTGAATAAGCACTCGTGTATTGAGGTGATCTTCCACTTGTAGAAGAGGAGCCACAAGCTCTTAGTACACCACCGTTGTGCATTGTAGTGGGGCTTCATTAGTGTTGTCTTCCATTGCCTCATTGTTGTGCACTAACAATTTGAGTTCAAGCTTGGAGATGATTATCTTTTGGGAGTCCATCTCATCCATTTTTTCTTTGTATTTATGGTAGATGGGTGTATATGCCTCCTTAAGCTTTCTCATTTGCAAGGTGACCTTCGCCTATTGAGGAATGTCTTCAATGGTATTGGACCATTGGTCCAAGACTTGTGCTTGTGAAGTGCTGGCCTCTTTAGCGGTAGCAAGCTGGTCCTTTAAGATTCTGCATTCCCTTGTAAGCTCGTCAATGTTGAAGGCCTGTACTGCCAAAGACTGTTTCATGTCTTCAAGCTCGTCTTTGCAATCGTGGAGCTCTTCTTCTTTGTGAATTAGAGTAAGTCAAGCTTGTGCCACTACCTCTATCTACTGAGCATGTGCAGAGGTCAAGGAGTTATAGTAGGCTGTTGCTTGTACTACTGCTATCAGCTGTGTTTGGCTTTGGTAGAGGTTGGAGGTCACATCCCTCACTACCTTCTCTTGAGCTTGGAGAGCTTGGTTCATGTGCACTTCTTCTACCTCCTTCTCATCTATTTGTGCCCAAAGTGCCTTGACCTCTATGGCGATTTCCTGGAATTGGTCTTCTATTTCTGTTGTAGTCTGTCTATCCAATTCTCTCACATATTCTTCCTTGGCCAAGCTAGTGAATAGTTTGAACATTTGGATCATTTGGCTAGCTTGATGTTGGAGAATGATAGACCGTGATGAGGACTAGCAATACTGATGATACAAGTCATGCCCATGTAGCCATCTTGATGATTTTGTAGTACTTGTGGGAGGTTGTTCCAATGGTATTTCAGTCACTTGTGTACACTAGTCATACTGTTGATCTGGCACTAGCTCCCCTTGTGGCTCATGGACTGGCATGGCATCGATGGGCGGTTCTGGTGCTGATGTAGCCTCAGGATCTAGTGTCAACCTTTCCTTAGGCTTTGGTGCCGATCTTGCCTCAGGCTCTGGTTGCTACTATTGTTGGAGATATATTGGTTGCAGTTGTGCACCGAGCTGTAGCATCTCGTGGGGCAATTCCTCAATTCTGACCTCCAAAATAGGCATTTCTTCTGAGGTATCTACATTTGCCAATGTGATAGTAGGAGAAGTTGGTGACGGCTCCCATACTGGTGAATAGGGAATGTCCAACTCCTCAATTGGGTTTTGGTGACTGGGGCAGAATCATTTCTCATTTTTGTAGCTCCTTTTTTATGATTATATCCAATAAGTGTGGAATTTCACATTTTTGGCCTGATGAACCATCTAGTTTTTTTGTGAAGAAGATGACTAATTGCTGGATCTAGTCTTGCTTTAGTTTCCTACTCAGCAAAACAAATGTGTGGAGTGTAAGGGATCTATTCTTGCCGCACTTAACCCCCAAGATTGTGGATAGGAATTGTGCTACTTCCTTGAGGCAAGGGTTACGGATGGTGCAAAGTAATATGTCATTCCTATGGATCAGTGTGCCCTTAGTGAGAGGAGAGGCTGTACTTTGAGAAATTTAGCATCAACAGGCTGTGTAGGGTATTTGGCACCTTGTGTTGGGAGTGAGAAAGCCCTTTGAATGACTATACTGTTGAGGATAATGCTGAGTGGGCTCTGATGTATAGTGATTGTACCATACTTGTCAATCTGTGCATTGCTAGAGTGGCAAGAATGGAGAAAGTCCTTGATGTATGTGGTCATTGTAGGACTTTCCTACAAGAATTTTAGTCTCTCATACAAACTGCCCAGACCCCTTCACTCTAAGTAAGATGTTTTTTCCTTGGAAAGAGTATAATTCGATGTACGTGGCCACACAAGTTCCAATGACTGGGCCCCATCAATAGTTGTGTAGGCCGGTAGTGACTGGGGTGGCATTTGTTCTTCTCAGTCATGCACTGAATCCTCCTCAAAGCTATCGCTCTAGACCACAAATGTATGTGGTCTCCGTGGTTGAGAGGATGTAGATGGCCTGTGAACTCTTGAGGGGGTCTCGTGGTTGAGGCGGTGGGCTCTTTCTGTGCATCCTCTTTAGTGGTGGCATTTTTCCTAAACCTACATCCATGTGCATGTGGTGTACCATTGATCATTAGATTAGTTGGCATGCAGGTATGACCTTTGTGTGTGTTTGTGAGAGATCTTATTTTTATACATGCTTTGAGAGTGTGGAATTAAAGAGAGGCACAATTATTCATGCAATCATCTATGTGTCTAAGTGAAAGCATGTGAGTGCACGTGACCTAGTAGTTAGGTAGGGACTAACTATATGCTTTTTGTTGTTGCTGGGATTTCATAGGGCAGCTAGAACTCAGGCATCACTTTTGAGCCCTATGTTGAAATCAATTGATGCTACCTATATGTGCGAAGATGTACATATGCAAGTGAGTGCTTGTGATACAATCTAATCCTAACTAAGGAAGACTTGGGTTTCCCAAATCTTTGTTTTTGTTAGGGATGGCTTGCGTGTTGAAGTAGTAGCGCTTCAGTCGGCTCATGTTTATTGTTGTGTTGAATTGGACTCCATCCAATGTTTCTAGTAGCACAACTCCGATGGGATTCATCTTTCTTACTTGGTAGGGTCCTTAACCTAGATACTTCATTTTCTTCTTATGTACTTTGGCATTGTATAACAAGACCAAGTCACCTTCCTTGATGTCTTTAGCTTTAATATTTTTGTCAAACCATGCCTTTCTTCTACGTTTTTCTATTGTCATGGCATGGTGGGCGACTAGTCTTGTCTCTGTATGCTTCTCCAACTGATAGAGTCTTTCTTTCAAGGATTCATGATCTCCCATGCATTCTTGTACTGCTATGCATAGGCTTGGTATTACAAATTCTAGTGGGATCACAACTTCAAGGCCGTACACCAATTGAAAAGGTGTGTTCCCTATATTGACCTTGAGTGTGGTTTAGTATGCCCATAAGGATGCATTTAGTTTTTTTGCCCAATCAGAACACTGTGGTTCTACTACCTTGGTGAGGATAATGCATAATATTTTGTTGGTGGATTCGGCTTGTCCATTCCCTTAGGGGTAGTAGGGTGTGCTTTTTCTATGGATTACCATAAAGCCAGAAAAGAGTTCTTAGATTACCTCATTGACAGCATCTACCTTTCTAACTACTTTAGCTAATCTAAACCTCTATTGCATGCTTAATAGTGATGTGATCTGAAAAGATGGGTGATAAGATACGAGGATGCAGAGGCAAGAAGACAAGGAAAAAGGGCCCTCTTTCATACACACCACGGATCTCATGTGCCATACCCTGAGCATCTAAGAGCACTTCCAAAGGATATTCATGTGGATTGGCTACTTGACGAAATGGAGAGAGATGAGGGGATGCATATCCAACCCATTTTGTAAAGTAATCAGTGGCCACAATGATGTAGCATGCCTGTGTTCCCTTTGCTGCTGGATGGATGGGACACACATAGTCAATCCCCCATTTTTGAAAAGGTTTTTGTGCAACAACTGTTGTTAGGGGATTGAAGTCTTTGTGTTGTGGTTTAGTAGTCTGTTGGCATACATCACAGCCTTTTACATATTCATAAGCATCTACCCAAAGTCTTGGCCACCAGTACCCAGTGAGGAGGACTTTTCTTACTGTGGCTTTCCCTTGTAAGTGTCCTCCTGCAATGCCTTCATGGACTTCACGCAGGATTGGCATGATCTCATGAGGAATTACACATCTTTTTAATACCTAGTCCTTGCCCATCTTGTACAGTTGTCCTACAATGAATTGATATGGTGTAGCCTTTAAAATTAGTTTTCTGGCATCCACACTGCTTTCATTTTAGGGGGGGTCTTCCTACCATTAAGTACCCAATGATATCTCCACACCAATATGGAACAGCATCTATCTGAAATAGTATGGCATCTGGCAAGTCATCTTATACTCTAGTGGCTACTTCTCCTGACTTTACATGAGACATGTGATCGGGAATGTAGTGTTGGGCACCTTTGCAGACCACTATTTTGAATTTGAATTCTTGAAGCAAGAGGAGCCATCTGGTTATTCTTCCTGTTGTACACAGACGGTTCACAAGATAAAGCAATGCTTGATAGTCAGTGTAGAAGACAAAATCATTTGCCAGTAGATAGTGCTGAAATTTCTTAACACTATACACCATTGCTAGGGCTTCTCTCTTTGTGGTGGTATAGTTGATCTCTGCATCATTGAGTTGTCGACTAGCGAAGTAGAATGGGTAGTATTTCTTATGTTCACCAGGTTGACAAAGCACACTCCCAATTGCATACTTGGATCCATCAGTATGAACATGAAAATCAATATCCCAATTGGGAGATATAAGGATGGGTGCTATGATTAGGCACCACTTTAAAAGCTCAAAGGCTTGGTCGCACTCTTCTGTCCATAAGAATTCCACTAATAATTTGTAAAGTGGTCTGGCTATCATGGCATACCACAAGATAAATCTTCTATAATAGCCGACATGTCCCATAAAGACCTATACACCTTTGGAATTTGTAGAAGGAGGCAATTCCATGATGACTTTGATTTTGTCCATGTCAGTTGTTGCAATCCCATGTTGAGAAACTATGTGTCCCAAAACAACTCTGTGGGTGACCATGGACTAGCATTCTGTTGGATTTAGGGAGATGCCATACTCTTTGCATTTGATTAGTACTGCTTCAAGACATTTGAAGTGGTCTTTTTTGTTCGAGTGGATGCACAAATCATCCAAGAACACCTGCAAAAACTTATTCAGAAATGACTTGAAAGCTGTGAACATCAATCGCTGGAATGTGGCTGGGGCATTACAAAGGCCAAATGGCATGACTCTATATGCAAAAATACCCCATTTTGTAGCAAATACTATTTTTGATTGGTCTTTAGGAGCAATTTGCACTTGGTTATAGCCATTGAAGCCATCCAAGAAGCTATATATTTTGGAACTTGCCACCTTTTCCAACATTGTTTCTGTTAAGGGTAGGGGATAATGATCCCTAATTGTGGCAGCATTCACATTCTTTAAGTTTACGCATATTTTGAGCTTGTTGTTGTGTTTAGGCACAATGACAATGGTGAAACCCAATCAGTGTGCTCTATCTCATAGATGAATCTGGCATCTAAGAGTTTTTCTAGCTCATCATAAACCATGGTGCCATACTTAGTATTTGTGCGATAAGGTCCACATACCTTAGGGTGGGCACCTTCCCTTATAGGTATCATGTGTACTACCACATCTGGTGAAATTCCTTTCATCTCTTTGTATGACCATGCTAGGCAGTCACGGTATTCCATTAGGAGTGCTTTGAGTTTGGTTTCATCTTCTTGTCAAAGCTGTTTCCCAATGAAAACTAGATTTTCTCCCTCCCCTTCAAGGGTGAGGTTTATTGTGCAAGTTTTTTTCGGTCCCTCATAAATTGGAGTTTCTCCAATGCTATCAGTTTCTTGAACTTCAGATTATCTTAGTGGTCTTGGCATTGCTATGGGGACACTGCCACTTGTGTAATTCTTGAAGTACTCTGGCACTTCTCGAAGATTGGCCTATGATGGTGTTCAACTAGCCTGACATGTGCCATGTGTACTGGGTGGCAGAGTTTCATTAACCAATTTGTTAGGCTCTTTTTGACTTTCTTTTTCTGAAGTCTCTTGATCAAGCTTCATCCGCACATGTGGCTTATACTTTCGAAACTTCTTATGTTGTGAACTGTGGGGTAACTTTTCCTCTGGTAAGGTGTTCCCAAGTAAGGGTTCATTTGCTGCACATACTCCTTCCAGTCCCTCAGGGGACCATTCAAGAAGCGGTGGTTCTAATTTTGAGGGAGATGGCTTTGCAAGATACAATTCAACGATCCTTGTTTGGACTCATTCGAATTCATTGAAGTGTTTGGCCTTGGCTTTTCTATGATTTCCTCCTTCAACTTTCTTGCAGGATCTTCTACTGGTATTCAACTTTGGAGGTTCAAGTTTTGGAAGCTCGACTTGATCTTCAATTTTAGCATTTTCAGCCTCAATTTCAAGGTCCCAAGGAAAATCAAAGTCATCATTAGTATGGATACCTTCTTCAGGTTCATTAAACCACTCGAGGTCAGCCATAAAGAATGGCACCTCTAGATCAATTGGTTCTTCATGTGTGAGTGGAGGATCTACCTATAGCACCTTAGCATCTATCTGTGAGAAGATGGGGTCTAATGAATGGCAGTTGTCGATGGTTGCCAATGTTTGTATCCCTTTATTGACATTGCTTTGTGAATCGCCCGCTATGGCATGCTGTTGTAGGGGAGCTGATTTGCTTGAGATTGTAGTTGAAGATGTGTCATCGAATGCTCTAGGCACATTTGGTTTTATAGCTCTTGTCCCTACATTCACCCTAACTGTGGTGTCGCGATTTTGGATTATTAGTCTATTAGTTCCCTAGTCATGGAGGACTGATGCTTCCCATAACCAAGGACATCTAAGATTTGATAGGATTTTTTGGGGCGATTCAAGATTGTGAATTGAAGGGAAAAGTGGACTCCTGCGATCTTCATACACACCATTCACTATTCCCAAGGGTTTAGCCCGTGAATCATCGGCAAGGCGTATGTTGAAATTAGCCTTTTGCATTGGTGGGAGACCCAATGTATCATAGAGCTCCTTTGATAGGACATTTACACCTGCTCCACCATCCACTATGGCTTGGACTTCATTACATGCCTTGTGGATCAAAGGCACAGTGATGTTGAGTATGTCATCTCTCACACCCATCCGCACAAGGATACCTTTGATGTCATCCATTGGTGGAGGGGGATTTGCGAGTTCAATCTAGCCTTTAAAACTCTTCCAGAGATTGGGACAATTTCGTAGGAGTATTCCGATGGGAATTAACACATGGCAACTCAGGATGCTAGAGAGTGTGGCTCCTTCAAGTTGAGATGGCGGTACATTATGTTGCAGAGTTTATTGTTGGAATAGAGGCTCAAGTATAATCTCAATACTTTGTGGGGCCAAGTCATGGATTGGATATTGAGCTTGTTCCTCAGCCTCAAATTGAGCTTGTTTCTCAGCCTCAAATTGAGCTTGTTCCTTTTGTACCCATTGTTGAAGTGCCTAAAAACGAGCCTTCTCCACCACAACATTTGGGTATGGAGTTTCTTTTATTTGAGACTTGGGAGTTGATGTGGATGAGCTCGGTTGCTCATTGCTTAGCGAACGTGGAGGCACTTGTGCTTTCTTTTTAAGAAGTCGTCTAGGTTGGATTGGAATATTAGGGTCCTTGGTGGCCTCTTTCTGCTAGCATGTAATTACATTCACAGATTGTGATCATATTATGCTTGCTGGCCCCAGACTTTGATGGTCCACCCCAATGATGCCGATTGGGATGTCAGGCTTAACCTCTGTTTGTTGTGGAACCTTATTTTTCATGTGACAATCCATATAAGCATGTCCTACGCCACAATCTCTGCAAAGTGGTTGGAAAGTAGCAGGGCTATAAAGATGAGGATACTCTGTGATTTGGTGATTTTCTCGACAACCGTAGCACTTGAATGGTGCGGTCAAGATGTAGGGGGATTCATGGAGCTGCTTGCCTGAGTGCTCTGTGGCATTGGAATGGGATCTGAAGGGGCCCCCTGCTCGATATGTATTGGGTTGAACTTGATTTGTGTAGACTAGTATTAGACCCTCTGCACCTTCTACATAGTACACTGGGTACTCTGCTTCATAGCTGAATGGCGAGTCTACTTCTTTGGCTTGCAATTGTTGTATTGGAATTGCCTGAGGAGCTGGATTTGGTGCTCTTGGATATGGTTGTGGATTCGGAATCCTGAGTAATTGTGGAACTTGTGTCCGAATAGGAACAAGATTTAGCCTCAGAGCTGGGGGTGCTTATGAAAGTGCCGGTTCCCTATACATTGGCATGGGTGCCAGTTGGTATTGTTGAGGTCAAGGCGGGTTGTTGCCCATGTTGAAGATGCAACTATTTTCATCATGGCCACCGACGATGCAGATATGGCACCATAATCTTGGCAGTGGATTTGCTTATGCTATGATCCTGGCTCTTAGGACCGAGCACTCATTTGCTATATGATTGGCCATGCAGTGTGGGAACCAGACATTTTCTCGCCATGGATAAGTTTGAGGTGGCGGCTGAGACAAGTGAAGCTTTTGTTCCATGGCTTGCAACATGTCTTCTTTTAGCGTCATGGCCTCTAAGCGATCTCCATTTGATGTTTCGGTAGTGGACTTGGATTTTTCCTTTTTAGAGTGCTTATCTCGTGCACTGGATCTGCCATCATCACTGTTGGTGTCAAAGTCGGTCATGCCATCCTCGATGTCAATGGCTACCGCATGAGCAGCACTAAAAGTTTCATAGCTAGTAATCTTTTTCATATCCTTGCAGATTTTTTTCCTTAGTCTTGCAATGAACTAGGCCGTGAGGTACTTTGCATCGGGGCGTGGGTCACATTTGGTGATTTATCTTTTCATCTTGCCTAGGTACGTGTGTACATCTTCTCGACGGCCTTGATCGATCTTGCTTAGTTGGAGAGCGGGATCATCTTGTAGTCTCTCCATTTGAAAGTGCCTTTTGAATTCTATTTGAAGCAGGTCCCATGTGGCTCACTCTTCCACTAGGATGTCTAGGTACCATTCAAACGCTTCATCGGTTAAGGCCATGGGAAACCAGGCCACCTTGGTTTCATTGGATTGATCTCCACCTACTCGGCATGCGGCATCAAAATGCTGAAGGAATGGGGCTGGATCTCCCATACCATTATATTTGGGAAGTTCCAGTTTTCCCAGGGGGCACTTGCCTTGATTGTTATTACTTCTACAATTAAAGAAATTATTAGCCTCCACATCGAGGTCAATATCCCCATCATCATTGTGACAGCATCCAACCATGTTGTGGCGTGAAGTCGTCAAAGGGATTTCTTGAATTTCAAGGGGGGAATCGGGGTTGAGGATTGTGGGAGGCAGTGGTTGCAGTGGAGTTTATGTGGATTTGGCAAGCGTTGAAGTCGGAGGCATTGGCCGACGCGTAGCTACATGCAAATTGGGCGAGAGTTGCAAAGGGAGTCTCTGCCGCAAGTGCGGGTGTTGATGTAGTGTTTGGAGGGTTAGATTTGCATTAGTGTTGTAGGGACCATCATGTTAATAATGTGCCTAAGATTGTCCCACATGTGTAGGAAAATGTGCCGGTGCAGACGAATCGTCAATCGGAGGTCACGGTGTAAAGATATGAGCAAATTAGTGCAAAACGAGGCCCACACGGGGGCGCAAATGAGAGAGTTCTAGTGATGCCGAAATGGTATGCAATGGGTTGGAAAAATGACCCATAGCGTGGTGTTTCCATGTGTGAAATTTTGGTTCAAACGGACTCCAGTTTGGGTCCCAAACGGGCGCAATACAAAGTGTTGAAGTAGGGGTAAATTTTGCCTTTTTTGGGGGGGGGGCTTGGTCTTAAGGTTAGTGTGAATGGACTTTAAGTCCAACTGAGGGGTTTGAACTAGGTTAATCCCAGTTAGTTTAACGAACCTACTATCCTAACTACCCAGTTACTATAACTAGATAGTTACTTTAACTAACCTTAGAGTTAGTCTACTAATAACCGAAGGTCAATTAAGATAACCTAACCAACTGTAACTAGTCTACCTAGGTTATGCTAACCTAACTATAACTATAATTAACTACAATTAGTTAAACTAACCAAGAAAGGGTTAATGCTAACTAAACCTAGTTCACTAACCTAACCTGTCAAACTAACCTAGCCTAAGGTACTAACCTAACCTAAGTTACAACTAACCTAACAAAGGTTAGTACTAGAGTTAGGCTAGGGTTTTTTTGTTAAGATTATTTTTTTAATAATTTTTGTTTTAACAAAAAAACATTTTGGGAGGGGGGGCATCATGCGGCGGCCGTCGAGAGGGTGGTGGCGACTAGAGGGGAATGGGGAGGGAGAGGACTGTGAGGGAGTGAAGACATGGAGGAGATAGAGGGAGTCACAAAAGAGAGGAGGCAGGGCAGTGAAGGAGGCATGTGGGAGGAAGTGGTGCAGGTGGAGGAGGTAGGGGCGAGGTGGGACAAGGCGGATGTCACCACCTATTTGGGCGATTCCACCTCGTGCAAATCGTCGTTGGTGCACCGTCGCATGGGCCGGAGCTACGGATGCAGTGCCTTGAGGCAAGCATTGCGGCTGCCTAGCCGCTTGCAAGGGCTTACAAGCCCTTGCTTAGTAGAAGGGCTAATGCCCTTTACTTAGAAGTAGGGTAGGGAGTGGAGTGGCCATGGCGAGGGGGTAGAGAGAGAGAGAAAGAGAGAGAGAGAGAGAGAGAGAGAAGAAGAGAGAGGGGGTAGAGAGAGAGAGAAGACGGAGGGGGTAGAAGAGAGAGGGGGGTAGAGAGAGAGAGAGACAGAGAGAGAGAGAGGAAGAGAGAGGGGGTAGAGAGAGAGAGAAGACGGAGGGGGTAGAAGAGAGAGGGGGGTAGAGAGAGAGAGAGAGAGAGAGAGAGAGAGAGAGAGAGAGAGAGAGGAGAAGAGAGAGGGAGGTAGAAGAGAGAGGGGGTAGAGAGAGAGAGAGAAGAGGGAGGGGTGTGGAAAGAGAGAGAGAGAGAGAGAGAGAGAGAGAGAGAGAGAGAAGAGAGGGAGGGGGGGGAAAAGAGGGGCGGTTGGAATGGAGGGGGGTTGGAGAGGGGGGGTGGAGGAGATGGAGGAGGGGGGTGGAGAGGGGGGGGGGGGGGGGAGAGATGGAGGAGGGGGGGGGGGGAAGGTGGGGGGTGGAGAGGGGGTGGTGGTGGAGATGGAGGAGGGGGGGGGGGGGGAAGGGGGTGGTGATGGAGGGGGGGTGGAGGGTGGAGGAGGGGGAGGGGGGGGGGGGGAGGGAGATGGAGGAGGGGGGGTGGATGGAGATGGAGGAGGGGGGGGAAAAGGGGGGGGTGGATGGAGGGGATGGTGGAGGGGGAGGGGGTGAGGGGATGGTGGTGGAGGGAGGAATGGTAGAGGGAGGGGGTGGTGGTGATGGAGGAGGGAGAGGGGGGGGGGGGGAGGGGTGGTGGTGGTGGGGGGGGTGGAGGGTGGAGGGGGGGGGTGGAGATGGAGGAGGGGGGGGGAGGGAGGGGGGGGGGTGGGGGAGGGGGGGGTGGAGGGGGAGGGGAGGGGGGAGGGGAGAAAAAAACTTGATGGACGGAAAACTTTAACAAAATCAAAGGGAGGAAGAGATGGTCACCTAAACGCCCTCCAAGTCTTTTTCAATGTAACGGGATTGTTAAGGATGAATGGACGGTGGGTAGATGGCTAGGTTATCGTCGCTATGAGATGGGCTCGAAGTAACTCACCGTATGAGGATGAGAGTAGGGTGGCAGTCAATGGAGAGGGAGGAGTGTCTTGCATAGGGCTCGGAATGGGGAAGAGGATGGAGGCAAGATGTGAAAGATGAAGAATGAGGGACTGGAGTGGGTTTTTATAGGAAATGGGTATAGGTTTAGGGTTAAACCCTAAACTCTTCTCGAGTCATAACTTTTCATGCTTTCATAGAGCTTTGGGAGCTACTGGAGCAATCAGGTTTGTTGGAGGTGCTGAGTCATCACCTATATCACCTTTTGCCCGAGCTCATGGCTTGCAAGGTCTGCTAATGGCGAGGTGACCATCCGTGGTGCAACTTGGGAGCAACTGAGGCTTTGGTCATTAGATGTGTGTGACTGTTAGAGAAGGCCCGTGAGGTCTTGGAGCTTTACTATGTAGTTGTAGAGCAATGGAGCGTGGGCTCACTGGCTACTAGACTGATTTACAGGTGCTTGGAGTCACGTAGGTGCTCTAGGAGGCTATGGTAGAAAGCCGCTAACTTGAGGCTAGAGCTTGAGTTTGATGTTGATAGTGGGCTATGTCATGGGGCATCAAAGGCAGCATTGGTGGTGTGGTGTCGATGGAGGCAGCTGGCTAGAGCTTTACTACCAAGCCATAAGGCTGTTGCACTATCATTGTCGCTCCTAGACTATGGAGTGTTGTAGGGAGCCGCGCGCACTGGTTGTAGAGAAGCTTGCTTGCAATTTTTTGTAGATCTTACTGTGTGTGTTGATTTACCTCCACAACTCAAAGCTTACACAAAAGACTTGGAGTATCACCCCTGCTTCTAGTGCATGGGACTATATGTAAAACCTCTATCTCTCACAATTGGAAAGAATATAGAGTAGCAACTCTCTCTCTCTCTTGAAGTGAACACTCCCTCTAAGAATTAAACCTTAGGAACTCAGATGAACTCTCAAAATCTCTCAAAAATGAACTGAAATCCAATTAGAAAACTCACACTGATGAAATAAGCAAAATTCGACGAAAATTCTCTCAAAGAACTCTCAATGAATGGAATTTTTCTCTCACAAAAGAGAAAACTCGATCTCAATCTCTCAATCACTATCTCACTCTCACAATAAGGATGGTGCCTCAACTGAAGGCGGAACCATGCTCTAATACCATGACAAAATATGAAGAGGGGAGAGGAGAAGAGTGGAGATGAGAAGAGAGGGCACAGCTAGAGAGCACACCACAAATGACTAACTGTACACTAGATTTAGTTGAAATTGTAGAATATATACAAACCCATTTAGGGTTAGGGCTAGGGGATCTAACCCTTTCCTTTATATAGCACTCTATTGCATTAGTGCTATGCACATATGATCACATGATGGTGCTATGCACACGTGATCACATGATGTTGAGCATGAACTCTCAACACCCATCACTTGTTGCTTCTTCAAGCCTATCTCAGAGCTCCTTAATGTGATTCTCTACTTCTTCTCTTCTATGCCTTTCCATGTCAACCATTTTTGTAGCAACCTCAACTTACTCTTGTGCCTCCTCTGCCTCGGCTTCTGCAGCCTCCCTGAGAACTTTCTCAAGTTGTGTTGCCTTTGCTGCATCGGTGGCTTTCTCTTGTAGAAAAGTCACCTTCTGAGAAATCTTCTTATTGTATTGCTCAAAAATCCCTTTGAGGGTAGATGCCATTAGGTTCTTTGCAACTCCAATGGATTGAGATGACAATTGGGATCTACCATCCACACAATTCTTTAGGTCAGTTATCACACTCTTGGAGATCGCCCTTGAGAAAAATACATCACGTCCTTACAGTTTCTCTACTACTGCTTAAACATGTCAGAACTTCACAGTTCCTCTCGTATCAAGAAAGAAGTGAATGGTCTTCTTCAACACATCTTGGAGGTCTATTGGCAAGCTAGAAAGCTTGACTCCACCATCTTTACTAATCTGAGCGTTCAGGTATACATCTAGAATATCATGTCTCTTCCACTGCTTCTCAAAGAAGTGTGCTTGAAAATTGCCTCCTGGAATGCCTAGTGCATTTTACATCATGCCTTCAGTGATGATAATCTTTTGATCTTGACATATTAGTTACCCCTCCTTCACGTTCACCTCTTGTACCAACTTGGTGAAACCTTTTAGAGAATCCAAATTGGGCTTTTGAAGAACGAGAGAGGAGCTCCCATATGTCACGATTTTAAGATTAGGGGAGGAGAGGCTCTCCCATTGTGCTACAGAGGGGGAGGAAAGATTGTGTGAGGAGATCCCGGACTATGTACGGTCCATTACAAGAGGGGATAGAAGCTGCAGGAAGAGTGCAAGCGAGATAGAAATGGTCGAGAGGGATAGAATATGAAACAATGAACGAACTGGAATAGTGGAGGCTTGAGTTTGCAATCCGAGTGCAAGGGAGAAAGAAATGATTGAGAGGGATAGAAGACGAAATAGTTAAGGGAATGGAATAACGGAGGCTCAAGTTTGTATCCCAACTACATTGTCAAGGTGAGAGCCACCACAGTGGTTGTCCCAAATTTGGATTGATTCAAGGCGGCAGTACTTACTAATGAGTGATTAGAGGTGGTGGCATCTAACATTCCTAGCCACGTTTATGGTGGCAGCTAAGATTCCTTCGAGCTGATAGTTAATTACCAACCATCGTAGTGGCCCGTAATTACTCACCTTCCAGTGACCCCCACCGGGCTTGCATGCATGATTACTATGAGTGCAATAAATTACTAGTCCCTAAGCTTGCATGCTCAGGGAAGTACTAGAGTGCATGGTAATGAGTGATTAGAGGTGATTAGGCTTCATGATTTACTTTTGTGGTAATTATTGCCCGGTGATGGTGGCTCTCATCAGCCACATTTGTGGCCACCGAGCTAGCAGTTAATTACCAACCATTGCAATGGCCTGCAGTTACTCACTTGACAGTTAACACCACCGGTCTTGCATGCATGATCACTATGAGTGCAGTAAATTACCAGTCATTGGGCTTGCATGCTCAATAGAGTACTAGAGTGCATGGTAATGAGTGATTAGAGGTGATGAGATTTCATGATTTACTTTTGTGGTAATTACTGCCCAATGGTGGTGGCTCTCTTTAGCCACATTTGTCATGGCTAAGATTCCACCCACCACTGTAATGGCCTGTAGTTACTCACCTACCAGTTACCACCACCACGCTTAAGCATGCATGATCACTACGAGTGCAATAAATTACTAGTCACCGAGCTTGCATGCTCAGTAGAGTACTAGAGTGCATGGTAATGAGTGATTAGAGGTGATTAGGCTTCATGATTTACCATTAGGGGAATTTTGGACTCAAAAAGGGCCTCTTGGATTAAGTCCCTTAAGATTTGTGACTAGTAAACCAGCCAATGGGAAGGCTTGAGCATTAAAAGAATGGAGGATTCCATATTGGCCTTTCATTAGTGGAGAGATGTCCCTTGGTCCCCACTAGGCTCCCACTTGCCTCTTCTTTCCCCCACCACCTCCTCGAGCATTTACTCGCCCCCTTGACTTTTTCATGGTCCCCCCACCCTCCTCCCTCACTTCGTGGGCCCCCAAAATCGCAAGTTTTTTTCCCTCCAAAAGATCAAAATTTTCCAAAAGTGTCCCCAACCCCCCAAACACCTCCCAAGAGGCCCCCCAAACTATCCCCATTGACTCCCGACCTCTCAGCCTCCTCTTAGCCTCCTCTCAACCTCCTCTTAGCCTCCTCCTCCTCTCAACCTCCCCTCAACCTCCTCCTCTCAACCTCTTCCTCCTCTCAGCCTCCTCTCAGCTTCCTCCTCTCAACCTCCTCTCAGCTTCCTCCTCTCAACCTCCACTCATCCTCCCCCTCTCAATATCCTTAGCCTCCTCTCAACGTCCTCACAACCTCTTCTTGCTCTTAGCCTCATCCTCTCAATCTCTTTTTCTTTTCTTTCTCCCATTCTTTCCATATTTATGAAGCGCTCCTCTTCCCCTAGACCAGATGTAAGACACATTTTGAAGGAGTACTTCATTTTGGGATTGCTCAAAAGGGGCTTGTATGGGAGCGAGGGTAAGAGGACTATGTTGTGGAGGGAGAGAGAGAGAGAGAGAGATGGATTCCCATGCTTTGTGTGTGTGTGTGCACGCGTGTGTGTGTGTGTGTGTGTGTGTGTGTGAGAGAGAGAGAGAGAGAGAGAGAGAGAGAGAGAGGGAGAGGGAGGGATCAATTCCCATGCTCTGTGTGTGTGTGTGTGTGTGTGTGAGAGAGAGAGAGAGAGAAAACAAATGGATTCCTATGGACCATGATGTAGCAGACACAATAAAGATTTGATTTGATTCCTAGGATTTGTTTGATTTGAAGTTATTTTGTAGATATTCTGATTTCTATTACTAAGTTAATGATTTTAAAGAAATACTTACGATTTACTTATTGTTGCAATTGTCAAGATGCATCAAAATTGATCATTTAGGGATGTGCCAAGCACCGCTACTACAATATCTATGAGAAGTGAATTCACGACCACAAGTGGCATGCCTTGCAATGATTATTGTTTTATTTTATAGATCAACAAGTTAAAGATCAAGAAGTTATTGGAATGGCACATGGATGTAATACTATATTTCATTGAATGGAAGCATTCATGTACATTGGCTAAAAATAATTTGATTGAATATGCCAAGAAAGTTTTTCTACCACATTTGATATCTATATTTTGTTTTGTAAATTATCATATTAATTCTTTCAGAATGTATTACTTTAGGTTAATTGTTGTATTTAGTTAGGCAGGACAACTTTGAATTACTACATGAATCAGTAATGAAGAACAATAGGTTGTGCATGGATTAGAGTAGCTAGGTTGTATGTAGGATCTTTTCGATGAGGTGTAGATGTAAGTCTTGAAAACAACTAATGCGTCATGGATTCTTTTAGAATGAATTCCTTTATTAGGTAGTAGGTTGTCTTTGGGATATTGTGGATGAGGTATAGATGTACGTGGTGTTTGGGATTTTAAATCAATGGGTATATGGTCTTTGAAAATGTACTACTTTTAAAGATTATGTAGGTTCAGTTAGATATGAGTCTTTATTTACTTAATAAATCCCAATGGTGCCAAAATACCACTTCATGCATGGATGAGACAAATTAATATGTATTATGTTTTGTATATGAAATATGTATGTAGCTATTTGGAAGTTATATTTACTTCGTGGACATTACATTACATTTGAAAACAATTAGACATAATTGCATGTGATCACTTGTATTTATTATTTACATAGAATGGGAGTTGGCAACTTGAACCCCCAAGTAATACATGCTTTGATGGAATACTCCTTGAAGTAACATTTTGGGAAGGTTCTACTCTTAGGTATTGCTTATATGTAGAGCTAGATTGATTTTTTAATTTAATTAATAACTTTGACTCATGAATAATATAAGTTAGAGGGGATATTATAATTGAATATGTATTAAAAAACTTTGCTTTTATAATTTTTGTCAATTATATAACATTTTTTAAAAAATCTTCTTCAAATGTACCAAAAATTTGGATGTAATAAACACAATGCATCATTTTTAAATTTAAATTATGTGGAAATCAAGCATGCAAAGATTCAGTACGATGTTTTGGAGATTTTCAAATGAGAATGCTTACAACAAAAGCGAGTCTCAATATCAATGGAAATTCCAGAATTATGAAGGTGTTTTTGAACATCACTATGGCTCATGAGATGAATCTAACTCAAATGGGTTTCAAAGTTTATTATTTTTTGATGATAACGTAGTTTAGACACTGATATTCTATTTATTATTTGAGAATGCCTTGAATGCACGTGGTATAGAGGGTTTATACATAGTGACCCCCCCGAGACCATTTAGAAGATATGGCCCTCCAAACAGGGCTGTTTTTTCCTAGTGTTATTTTTTTTATTTTTTTTAAAGAGAACTTGCTAGATGAAATCAATTGCACCCACATGTAGGCATAATATTTGGTTGCGGACTTGGTTGGAACTAGGAGCAGGTGCAACTTTGCGGACTTGGTTGGAACTACTTTGGGCAGATGGCCCTAGGTGTGAGCAGGTGTGAATTTGGGTCAAATGGGGACATCGTCTGGCCCAAAGTCCTGCCTGCTCACACCTAGGGCCATCTGGCCTTTTTTTTTGCAATTCTTTTAAGGGGGAATGTCTCCCCAAATAGTGGTTCCCCAAATCAAGGTTGCTTAATAGTGGTTCAAGATTGCCTAATATTTTTTCAAATAACTTTTTTTATCTTTTATTTGTTGGGGACTAGTATTTGGGGCATGGAGACACATTCCCCCAAAAAAATTTTGAAAAAAATGGCCAGATGGCTGCAATTGTGAGCAGGTGCAACTTTGGGCCAGAGAGGGTCCCCGTCTGGCCCAAAGTTGCTCCTGCTCACACCTTGGGCCATCTGGCCATTTTTTTTCAAACTTTTTGGGGGCAAATGTCTCTCCATGCCCCAAATATTGGTTCCCCCAAATCAAGGTTGTCTAATATTGGTTCCCCCAAATAGGTTTTTTGGAGGGGGGGTTTCAAGATTGCCTAATATTTTTCCATATAACTTTTTTTCCATTTTATTTGTTGGGAACCAATATTTGTGGCATGGAGAGACATTCCCCCCAAAACATTTTGAAAAAAAAAGGCCAGATGGCCTAGGTGTGAGAAGGCATGACTTTGGGCCAGGACTGGGATCCCGTCTGGCCCAAAGTCGCACCTGCTCCTACCTCAGGCCATCTAACCATTTTTTTTTCAAAACTTTTGGGGGGGAATGTCTCTCGCCCCAAATATTGGTTTCCAACAAATCAAGGATGCCTAATAGTGGTCCCCCCAAATAATGTTTTTTTTTTTGGGGGGGGGGGGGTCAAGATTGCCTAATATCTTTCCAAATAATTTTTTTTCTCTTTTATTTGTTGGGAACCACTATATGGAGCAAGGAGAGACATTCCCCCAAAAAAATTTTGAAAAAAAATGTCCACATGGCCCCAGGTGTGAGCAAGCGCAACTTTGGGCCAGATGGGGAACCCGACTGGCCCAAAGTCGCGCCTGCTCACACCTAGGGCCATCTGGGCTTTTTTTTTCAAATTGTTTTGGAGGGAATGTCTCTCCATGCCCTAAATACTGGTTCCCCCAAATAGTTTCTTTTTTTGGGGGGGCCAAGATTGCCTAATATTTTTCCAAATCTTTTTTTTCTCTTTTACTAATTGGGAACCACTATTTGGGGCTCAATCTTGTTGAAGCCTAGTTCAAGTGGTTACCTTTCTTTGTTTACACAATACTTGTTCTTTTTGGCTCAATTGATTTTTTGTATAGATGTGTGGCTAATGGGGTGTACTAGTGTTCATCATAGAGAAACTTGCTAATCACTAGGAAGGGGCTAATTAGGGGCAAGAAGTAATGTCATAAGATAGAACAGAGTCCTCTTGGCTAAGCAAACATTTGGGCCAAACTTACATTGTTTGATCCAATTGCACACCCACATGCACATTGAGGTCAAGAGACTTTTTGAAATTGAGTTTTGGGTAAACTTCAACAAGCAGCAAGAATAAGACAACAATAATAAAACACATAGATTATGATTTTACTTTATTTCATGAGAATGATAACATTTATTTATTTTCGAATGAAATAATATCAATTACCATAGAAAGGGCAAGTACAAGCAACCTCTATTAGGTAGCCAAAATATAGTGTCTACAAAAGGACACACTATAATATAATAGGTGTCCTCTAAAGGAAAAGAACACATACAAGACAGATAAATGTGGATGGGTATAGTGGTAAATGCTAAAGAATGACGAGGCAGTCAATAGAGTGAGCGAGAAAAAGCGAGCAAGCCCAAAAAAGCGAGCGACACTTAGTTGAAGTGATTGGAAAATCAAGCAAGCAAAGAAAGAATCTAAGTTTTTTATAAAATAATTGCTTGAAGTATAAAGTATTCAAAAGAGTGGTTATGTATCATATTTTTTGAAATTGAGTAGTCTAGAGTTAAGGACTATTGTAACATGACCCCATTTGGGTTTGGCAATTATCCTAGGGGGTCACTCATAAACATATAACATACCACTTTTGTGCATTGAGGGGTATTTTTTAGTGGGGGGACTAACATGTTGTTTGTGTGCATGAGGGGATTTATAAAATAGCAACTTAATGTAATTTATATATGTAGATATTTAAAATGTAAACACTTTTATCCGGAAAAGTAATCGAGACCAGAGGCTAGAGGCTAAGAATGGCGACGCTCAAAGGCCATAGAGAAGAGGAGATCATGAGGGCGAAGGGATGTCATAGGAGTGAAAAAGAAATTAGAAGTGGAGGGAAGGAAAAGGGAGACTATGACACAGGGGGGAAAAGGAGAGGGGGAAGAGAAGCATGTACATGATAGGAGGAGGAATGTTGAGATGTAGACATCAAGGGAAGAGAACCATACTTTATTTGAAAGAAGGGATGAGAGGGAAATATCAAAATACTAGCTAGGTGGCTTTACAAGAATGAGCGTGTCTCATCAAGGAATAGCCCCTTCCTTTTATAGCCAAAAGAGGGGGTCTCTCCACATTAATGTATCCTCCCACATGCATGGTGTGTGTGGAAAAGTCTCCCATGTGGGCTAGGTGGTTACGCACTCTCAATTGTGTGCGACAACCCTTTGCCTCAATTTTCCACATAAATCAAGCCCCATATCTCAAGTCTATGATAGTCCCTAGGTCTATTTCCAATTTTATAATATGTTCAAACCTCTAGGAGGACAAGTGGAGGGTTGGCACAAGGAATCTTGCCACCTCATCCTACTTTCCCCATTATTTAACTTGCTCTCTTAGACCTTCTATACCTCCCCCACATGGGCCTATCCCATATGGAGGGAATAACTCAATATAATATCTATCTCCACCTATTTTATATTGCTTCTCCCATGGACTTTGAGCCATATCTCACTAAATGCAGCCTAGGTGGAGGGGTGGCACATGGAGGAGCCATGCCACCTTGCATTTTATAATATTACTATCATGGATTATGTACAACACACCTTATGGGTCCTCTTACATGGAAGGGTGGCACATGGTCATGCCCTGCCACCTCAACCTTGGGCCCTATGCACACCATATTTTATTATACTATTGCCACATATACAAACACACATACATATTAATGCCTTTTTGCTTAGACAATTTTATCCATAATAGTTCCCCCCCCCAGGCAGGGAATGCACAGCATTTCCATGCCTGGGCCCATCACGCACAAAGAAAGGCTTGAGGTAACGCTTGTTGATCACCTTCTTGCCATATGGTTCATGCAGCTCCTGAACTTGTACAGACCCATTGCTATGTTCTTTGATGACTTTGTATGGACCAGCCCATAGTGGCAAAAACTTCTTATCCATTTGGTGGTCCAATCTGTTATCAAAGCATAGCACAACATCCCCCTCAGCAAAGTGTCTTTCCCATCCCTTGCAAATCTTAGCATCCAATCGGGCCTTTTGTCGATTCTTTTGGATCTCTGTTTGGTGTAGTGCAAGGCGTCGGGTTTCATCTAACTTCTCAAGTTGTACCAATCTGGCCTCTACCTATTCATCTTCGGTCATCCTTTGTTCCTGTGCCAATCTCAAGGCCGGAATCTCTATCTCTAGTGGTAAAACTGCCTCAGTACCATACACCAACTCAAAAGGAGTGTGACCTGTAGATGTTTTATGAGTGATGTTGTAAGCCCACACTGCTTCAGTGACCTTCTGATCCCATTGGCTCCTATTTCCTGCGGCCATTTTTCCCATGGTTTTACAAAGGAGGCCATTGGTCCGCTCTGTTTGACCCATGGATGCTAGATAATAGATGCTAGAAGTGTGATGATCAATACCCATGCGATCCATGAGTAACTCCACTGCTTCATTTAAGAATGGACTCCCATGGTTAGAGACTATCTCCATGGGTGTCCCAAACCTTGTGCAGATACGTTCAAAGATGAAATTTGAAACTGCCTTGCCATTTGCAGCAGAGAGGGCGATAGCTTCAGCCCACTTAGTGACATACTGAGTGGCTACCAAAAGATACTTCTTTTTGCGGGCAATCATGGGCAAGGGTCCGACAAAATCTATTCCCCACTTCTGAAACGGATGGATGGACATCACTAGGTGATGTTGCCCAGGATGCAAATCCTTCCTACCAAAGAATTGACATGGTTCACAGGTTTTGCAATACAAAGTGACATCCTTGAACAAGGTCGGTCAATAGTATCCAGCATGTAAAATCTTCTTAGCTATACAGTCAGTGGCATAGTGGCCTCCACAAAATCCATCATGATAATACTTTAATACCTTAGGCACTTCAGCTGCATCAATGGCCCATCTTAGTACCCCATCCATGCCTTGACGGTACAACACCCCATCAAGGAGGGTGTAGCGCTGACTATCTCTGCGGATCTTCTTTCTCTCATAGCTTGTACTTTCTGAAGGAAAGGAGAAAGCAGTCAAAAACTTGTAGATACCACCATACCAAGGATCCCCAACTTCTATGGCTGCTACAAGGGTTACATCAAGGCACTCCTCTAAATCAATCAAAGAATTCTTCAAGTTGGAACAACCCCCTTTTACAATTTTGAAAGAGAAATCATATTCTTGTAGAACTGCCAACCATTTGGCCAACCGGCCCATGGGATTTGGTGATTGAAGAACCTGCTTTGCAAGACCAGTGTCAGTGAGTATAAAGAAGGACTTTCCGGCCACATAATGCTTAAATTTCTCAATGCAAAACACCAAAGACAAGGCATGCTTGTCGGCCTCTGAATAGCGTCGCTCAGTGTCGAGCAATTGTTGAGAAGCAAATCGAACGGGATACATGAACCGATCCTCCCCTTGCTGGAGAAGAATACCTGCCAGAGTGTGCTCACCAAACCCAGGATTGATATAGAAGGTCTTTGACTAGTCTGGATTGCATAGAATAGGTTCTGAAGCCAGAGCATTCTTGATTTGTGCAAACCCATGATCACAATCCTCATCCCAAGAAAAATCAACCCCATCTTTTAATATCATAGTCATGGGCCGTGTCAAAGCAGCATACTGATCAATGAAGCGGCGATAGTATCCTGCTAGATTGACAAATGAGCGTACCTAACATTTGGTTGTAGGTGGGGAGAGTTTGAGGATGGCTTCTACCTTCTCGGGGTCAGGCTTGATGCCCTCGGATGAGACAACATGTCCCAATAACCTCCCTTGAGTGGCTCCAATGGTGCATTTCTCAGGGTTGAGACTGCCATTTGCATCATTGACCCTTTGGAAGGCCAATCTAACCTTCATGATGTGCTCCTTACGTGACGAGAATATACAGAAATCATCTAAAAACACCTCCAAGAAATCCCCCAAATAAGGGGCAAACATCATCTGCATAAATCTTTGAAAGGTAGCAGGAGCATTGGTGAGGCCAAATGGCATTACTTTGAATGCAAATGTCCCCCAGGGTGTGGCAAATGTGGTTTTAAGCACATCTTCCTCAGCAATTCTGATTTGATAAAACCCTGAGTAACCATCACAGAAAGTATACATCTCATGACCACTTACCTTCTCAAGAATGAGGTCTTGAAAGGGTAGAGGATGATGATCCCTCTTGGTGGCAGCATTGAGCTTCTTATAGTCGATGCAGACCTGCCACTTGTTGTTTTTCTTTGGGATGACTACCACTGGTGAAACCCATTCAGTATTGTGAACCGAAACAATAACCTAGCCTCTACAAGCTTCTGCAACTCGGAGCACAAAGCATCGGTCTGCAGGGGCCCTAATCTCCAATACTTCTGAGCCACAGGCTTTGCATCAGGCTTCAGCTCTATCTTGTGCTCTATGGCAGTCACATGGCGAAGGTGGTGGTAGCTAGTTGCAAAGAGGTCAGGGAAATCTTTGAACATTTCAAGAAACTCATCTTTCTCACCTGGAGTGAGGTCTGGAGAAAGCATTGATTCGAGCTATTGAGGACTAGCTGTTATCTTTTCTGCAGGTGGCAGGGTCAGAGACACCCCCATCATGTAAACTTCCTCCTCTGAGAATTCCTCCCCCCCGTCTGATTCTTCCATGGACTCAGACACTAAGGATGAGAGAGTATCACTGTCATGCTCCTCTTCTTCTTCCGGTTCCATGGCACCAGGTTGCACTGGGATCTTCTCCTTCGAAGCACCAAAAGACATGTGTCCTGTCTTCCAATAGCTGACTGCATCACTTTTTCTCAACCATGGTCTCCCGAGTATGGCTGGGTAACTTTTGCCTGTATCTTCAATGTCCACTACATAGAAATTGATAGTGGTGGTCAACCCATTGACAGTGATGGGCAAATCCTCAATGACTCCCATGGTGGCGAGTCGTCGACCATCTGCTACCTTGATTCGAGTGGAGGAATGCCTTGTACATTTCAAATTCAATTTCTTCATGATTCGGGGCACCATGATATTACATGCAGCTCCCCCATCAACACACACATTTTTGACACGGCAATTATCTATGATGACGTCTACTGTATGTGGGTGCCGATCAATTTCTTCAGAGATAGACGATACCTCTCATACCTTTCCCTTTTTCTTGCTCTTCCTTGTTGAGAGACCTTGCTGCAGCTCACGTCTCACCTTAGGGCTTAATGCTATTAGTTGAGGGAGTGTGATGCTCAAAGACCGATGAGCAAGGTCCTGAATGACCGAATAGTCCTCTTGCCTTGAGCCGATGGGAAAATCCGAGGGTGACCACTTACTCCTGCGAGATCTTTTAGTCTTCTCTGTTGGTGGGTCTGCCATCTCAGCATCTGAGGGCTCTGAGAAGGACACCTTCTTTCTGGGGTGGCCCTTTGGAGAGGGGTCCGAGGTGGCACGACTTCATTTCCCGAGATCAAGGATCTCGACATCAGAATCCTCAGTGCCTGAATCACTTAGAAGATTCACCCTTGGAATATTGGGGCATTCTGTGCGATAATGACCCTTCTAGTGGCACTCGTAGCATACAACATTAGCACGATCTCTTGGAGGGCGGTTGGCTTGATTTCTGATGCCCACCATCTCAAGCCGAAGATCATTCAGGGCCTTGGCTAGTAGGTCATTGACTCCAGGTTTTGTTGCAGGGGGGGCCTCTTTAGTTGGAGGGGCCACGGGAGTAGAGAGGAGGGGGGCTCGTGGGTGAGGCTGGGGAAATCTTCGAGGCGGAGGATGAGGATATCCACCTTGTTGAGGGTAAGCATCTAAGGGAGGACCATACATTTGAGGTGGAGGCGGTGGATACATCCCTGATGAGGGGTGGGGGTATGCCCCTGAGTTAGACCCCCCAGGTTGTTGTTGCAGGAATTGAGGGGGATGCGGAGGGACAATCATCTTCTTTGAAGACTTTTGAGCAATCTCATGTGCTAGCACCATATTTTCTGGATTCTCCCATTTAAGCTTGAGGCGGAATTCATCACTCGCTCCTGCTACAAGGTAGCCCAGCACATGCTGAGTCATTCCAGCTCAAAACCCGGCATTTGTCCTCCTGTGTGGCAATCAAACGGTCCAGGAGCACGGCCGCTCGATCCACATATCGACGTGCCATCTCACCTTCTGACTGCTTCAAGTTTGCCACTTGCAGGTACACATTCTCCGGTTCCTCTTCTTTGCCAAAATACTCAATCATTGCCACTGTCAACCTTGGCCAGCTTTGGCAAACGTCTTCGGCTTGCTTCTCATACCACACTTGAGCCAAACCCTCTAGAAATGTGGGAAGAACCAATAGCCATCTGTCTTCAGTAAGAAAGTTGAGAGAAACACAACGGCGCTTGAAGGCCACAAGATACTCATTTGGATTTTCTTCTACCCGTCCACAAAACACAGGAATGTCAGCCATGCTTGGAAGATGGAAAAGAGGGGCTTATCTATGGACGAACAATAGTAAGAGGAAGCTTGAACTGAAAATCGGGTGAAGATACATCCAAAAAGCACACATAGGCAGGGTAGGGTGTGACTGGTGTAGTGTAAAATATTACACGAGAAGAATCTTCAGCATAGAATAGCACATAGACAATCTTAAAAGGACCAACCCTCATGATATCACATTGATCTTTACAAGCGAGGGTTAGAGGCGTGGCGTTGCACGAGGTTGTTCATCAAGGCAAACAAGAATGCCATGACAAATGTCAACAGTTGGAGAGCTTGCACATCACCTTCAGCTTCTTCCAATTCTTGTAGTCGCCATGCTATTTCTTCAAGGGGTGTGCGGTCTGGCATCCTTCTTTTGAGCAATGTCCTTGAGAACCCTCCTGATGATCTTCCGAAGTCGGTGAACTCGTATCAAGTATGCCCAACACTTAGTTTCATGATGACCACAACCTTTGCATTCCTTACAAATGATCACCCTCCTTCGTGGCTTGCGGCTTTGTTGGGGTGGCGCTTCCACTCGCGTCATGCGTGATTGAAGTACAAGCTTCACGTGCCAAGAAATCAGCAACAAGATTTCGAGCTCGAGGGATATGCTGAATTTTTACCTCTTCAAATTGGTTGCAAAGTTCCAAGGCTTGTTGATGTCGTGGAACCAAGCCTTTGCTCCGCACCTTCCACCTTCCACTAACTTGTTCACACACTAGTTGAGAATCTCCTTGCACCTCCGATTGCTTGGCATGATGTTCTTGTGCCTTTTGTAGCCCAAAAATGAGCGCTGAGTACTCAGCTTGATTGCAAGTATTTGCGGATGAAGACTTGCTGTAACAATACTCCTCACCACCCGGTGAAGTGAGCTTCACACCCACGCCAGCCGCCTTGGTCGAAGGTTTGTAAGCTCCATCAAATTGAAGAATCCAAGATGTCATCACACCAAGACTAAAATTCGGACATCCCAAGTTTCTCGGTAGTCCAAGATAGGTAGGAGGAGAGAGTGGGGAGAATTCAACACTTGAGCCAAACGTTCAGCACCAAATAAACTTGCAATCCTTTGTTGATAGTTTATCTTAAGCCCAAAAAGAATTACAATTTGAATCTCGAAATGAGGCACAAAAGGCTGATTAGGTACAAATGGATTCCTTGGTCGAAACATTACCAACCATAGCCGAGGCCTAGAAACCTTTGTAATGAGATTGTGAATAAACCATTCAGGACGAGCTTATCCACAGGAATCAACAGGCAGATGTGCCAAATCTCCCCCCAAGCTTGGGGAGCATCCCACCCTTCGATGAAGGACACCGTTTTAATTACCTCTGAAGCAGCAAGTAGTTCGATCACCGCACAATGAGTAGAAGTAAAGTCAAAATCCTCCCAGCATATCAGTAGTTCTTCACCATGAATCATCCACGGTGTATCATTCCACCCGTCATCTCCTTCAATAATGCACTAGACAATCCGCCGTTGAAGGTCGACATGAAGACCAAGGAAGACATCTCGTGCATTGGTAGCCGTAAGGTGCGGAGGAATAGGCACCAATTCCTTAAACGCGTCAAGAAGTGACATAAATGTCCACCCTTCTCGTGTGGCGTGCGTCCGTGAAGTGAGCTTGGAGAATTTCTGAATCGGCGATCTAGCAAGAGATGTGGATAGAGCACATAAAATGAAGTATTTTTGCTTTTTACAGCAAGAGCAAACTCCCTACGATTAGAGAGTTACAGTTCCCGCGATTTCAATATATGAACAAAAATCATTACATTTTTACCACTTCCAACTTGTTGGCCCAATGATAAGACTTTCTTTTGTGAAGGGGGAGGTCATGGGTTCCAATCCTCGGGGGGTTCACTCATCATATGTAACCCTATCACGTGAGTTCAACAGAAGGATATTTTTTATTTCTAAAATTTACAGAAATAAATATACATAAGGGACTATTTAAAATAGTTTTGGGAAAAATTTACAGATTTGTATAGAAAAGGGTACATTTTATTAATGAAAAATTTACAAATAAGGGATTTTAGAAATAGGCCTTGAACGCACGTGGTATAGAGGGTTTATACATAGTGACCCCCCCGAGTTCCAATCCTACTCTTTAATAAAAAGAGAGGAGAGGAGAGGAGAAGGAGAAGAAGAAGAGAAGAGAGAGGGGTGCGGGATCTGCTGTTACTCTTTTGCAGGGGCTCAGAAAACAGTCCGCGACCAGAAGTCGCAGCAGTCCAGAGAACTTCGTGCAGGTGAGCGCAGAAAACTGTCCGCAACTAGAAGTCGCAGCAGTCCAGAGAACTGTCGGACAGAAAACTGTCCACAACCAAAAATCGCAGCAGTCCAGAGAACTGTCGCACAGAAAACTATCCACAACCAGAAATCGTAGCAGTCCAGAGAACTGTCGTGCGGGTGAACGCAGAAAACTGTCCGCAACCAGAAATCACAGCAGTCCAGAGAACTGTCGCATAGGAGATGCACGAATCGAATGCACGCGCAGTAGCTTGGAAAGAGCACAGATGGTATAGTTCTGTAGATGTAACCCACACGAGTAGAAGATTTGCCACTAGCCATGGAGATTCGTATCCCAGCAGCCACACCAAAACTTTTAGCCAGAAAAGTAATCGAGACCAGAGGCTAGAGGCTAAGAATGGCGACGCTCAAAGGCCATAGAGAAGAGGAGATCATGAGGGCGAAGGGATGTCATAGGAGTGAAAAAGGAATTAGAAGTGGAGGGAAGGAAAAGGGAGACTATGACACAAGGGGGAAAAGGAGAGGGGGAAGAGAAGCATGTACATGATAGGAGGAGGAATGTTGAGATGTAGACATCAAGGGAAGAGAACCATACTTTATTTGAAAGAAGGGATGAGAGGGAAATATCAAAATACTAGCTAGGTGGCTTTACAAGAATAAGCGTGTCTCATCAAGGAATAGCCCCTTCCTTTTATAGCCAAAAGAGGGGGTCTCTCCACATTAATGTATCCTCCCACATGCATGGTGTGTGTGGAAAAATCTCCCATGTGGGCTAGGTGGTTATGCACTCTCAATTGTGTGCGACAACCCTTTGCCTCAATTTTCCACATAAATCAAGCCCCATATCTCAAGTCTATGATACTCCCTTGGTCTCTTTCCAATTTTATAATATGTTCAAACCTCTAGGAGGACAAGTGGAGGGTTGGCACAAGGAATCTTGCCACCTCATCCTACTTTCCCCATTATTTAACTTGCTCTCTTAGACCTTCTATACCTCCCCCACATGGGCCTATCCCATATGGAGGGAATAACTCAATATAATATCTATCTCCACCTATTTTATATTGCTTCTCCCATGGACTTTGAGCCATATCTCACTAAATGCAGCCTAGGTGGAGGGGTGGCACATGGAGGAGCCATGCCACCTTGCATTTTATAATATTACTATCATGGATTATGTACAACACACCTTATGGGTCCTCTTACATGGAAGGGTGGCACATGGTCATGCCCTGCCACCTCAACCTTGGGCCCTATGCACACCATATTTTATTATACTATTGCCACATATACAAACACACATACATATTAATGCCTTTTTGCTTAGACAATTTTATCCATAATAGTTCCCCCCCCCCAGGCAGGGAATGCACATGCTTGCTTGCACATGCTTTATGGGTTTATGAAGAGTGATCCCCAGAGTGCAATTAAAAGGTAGAGGATGCTAAATTTTGGTTTTTTTTTTGGCCAAAATAGACAATGTCTTCTCGCTCCCCGTTATGGGAAACCTTGCTTTAGACTTGGTGCAAAAAATTGGACAGAATCTCACAAAATTCATATTCTGATGCGCACAATTTTTTTAGATGGTGCAAAAAGACATGATATTGATCTAAATCATGCCTTGTCATTTGATTTGATATGTGCCATTTATATTTGACAGTAAAAAGATGTAGGGATGTTAAAAATGACAAAATATGAAGAGGGGAGAGGAGAAGAGTGGAGATGAGGAGAGAGGGCACAGCTAGAGAGCACACCACAAATGACTAACTGTACACTAGAATTAGTTGAAAAAATAGAATATATACAAACCCTTTTAGGGTTAGGGTTAGGGGAGCTAACCCTTTCCTTTATAGCACTCTATAAGGTTAGTGCTATGCACATATGATCACGTGATGGTGCTATGCACACATGATCACATGATGTTGAGCATGAACTCTCAACACCTTCCCTCAAGATCAACATCATGAAGTAGGCCTTCCCTCAAGATGATGATTCTGGGGAATCGAAGAAGGACTGAGCATTACATTCCATCAATGGGAATGTCCTTCCTCTGCATCAAACCAAGAGCTAGTCGGTGTTTCTCGAATAGCTCTTTACCGAGTGGTTTGGTAAAAATGTCTGCAACATTTTCTTTGCTATCACAATGCTGCAGTGTTATGTCACCAAGTAACACTCTTTCTCTGATGAAGTGCTCTCTGACATCAATGTGCTTTGTTCTGGAGTGATATACTGGATTTTTGGCCAATGCTTGAGCCGATTGATTATCACAGTATATTGTTGTTGGGTTTGACTCATCAAAGTAATCTGTTTCTGACAATAGTCTTCTGAGCCATATAGCCTCACATGCACCTGTAGTGAGTGCTCTATATTCTGCTTCAGTTGAAGACAAAGAAACAGTTGGCTGTTTGTTTGACAACCATGATATAGCACCTTGACCAAGGAAAAATGCATATCCCTGTGTCGATCTCCTGGTCTCATGATCTCCAGCATAGTCACTATCACAGTATCCATGCAACCGTGGATGACTTCCTCTGTATTCTATCCCAAATTGTCTTGTACCTCTGATGTATCTCAAGACTCTTTTGGCTGCATTCCAGTGAGACTGTTTTGGATTTGCCATAAATTGTGCTAGTGAGCTTACTGCATAACAAATGTCTGGCCGTGTGATTGTCAGATATATAAGAGATCCAATGAGTTGCCTATAGTATCTGTCATTGACTGTAGGCTTTTCTGAATCTTTAGTAAGTTTCAAACTCTGTTCCATGGGAGTGGCTGCAATCTTGCAATCTGCCATATGAAACTTCTTCAGGAGACTGTCAACATATTTGAGCTGACTCATGAATGTGCTATCTGAATCTCTCCAGAACTCAATTCCAAGACAATAGTGCATAAGTCCAAGATCTTTCATGTCGAACTCTGCAGATAAGTCTTGTTTTAGCTTTCTGATGAAGCTATCCTTGCTTCCTGTCACAATCAGATCATCTACGTACAAAAGTGCAATAGTAATATCTTCCCCTTGAACTTTGTAGTAGAGAGTATGATCTGCATTGGACTCTTCAGGTATCCCAGATCAGCAAAATACTTGTCAATTCTGCTGTACCAACTTCTGGGTGCTTGCTTTAAGCCATAGAGACTTTTCTTGAGATGGCAAACCTTGTTCTCCTGTCCTGGTTCAATATAACCGGCTGGTTGTTGCATGTAGACTTCCTCGTCTAGATAACCATTGAGAAATGCATTCTTGACATCGAGCTGATACACATTCCATTTACTGAGTGTTGCTAGTGATATCAAGAACCGTATGGAATCCATCTTTGCTACTGGAGCATAAGTCTCATCATAATCTTGACCATATTGTTGTGCAAATCCTTTTGCAACTAATCTGGCTTTGTATCTTTGAATACTGCCATCTGGATTGTACTTTACTTTGTATACCCATTTGTTGGCTATGGCCTTCTTTCCTAATGGAAGGTCGCATAAGTCCCAAGTGTTATTTTTATACAAAGCATCCATTTCTTCATTCATAGCAGTTTGCCATTCTGGCTTATCTACTGCGTCTTCGAAGTACACTGGCTCTTCTGTAGCCATGATGGTAGTCATAAGAGCATAGTTGGTGGTTTCCACCTGAATTGCTTTGCCTTTCTGAGCATATGTCAATCTGGCTGGTGGTCTGCTTTCCCTAGTAGACCGTCTGAGCTGCTGTGGCGCTGATTGGGGTGTTGCTGGCAATTCTTGCTCTTCTTCATCAACCTGTTCTGTAGATGACTGTGAAGTCGATGCTTCTATCTCCTGTGTAGGTGAGGTTTTCCATTCTGATTCCTCATCGAAGATTACATCTCTGGAGATGATGACTTTGCGGTTGATGGGATCATACAATTTGTATGCTTTACTTTCTTCACTGTAGCCAACCATGATGCATTTGCGTGACTTCGCATCCAATTTCCTGCGATGATCATCATGTATGTGGGCATATGCTATGCAACCAAATATGCGGAGATGCCCAATGCGTGGCTTGTGTCCAGTGAATGCTTCATAAGGAGTCATACCTTGTATCGGTTCAGTAGGGAGCCGATTAAGCAAGTAGTTAGCTGTAGCTATTGCTTCTGCCCAATACTGATTCGGAAGATGCTTTTCACTAAGCATTGCTCTAGCACTGTCTGCTAAAGTCTGCTAAAGTCCCATTCTTTCTTTCAGCTATTGCATTTTGCTGAGGAGTATCTGCACATGTGAATTGTCTTCGAATGCCGTGAGTTTTGCAAAAGTTCATGAAGGCTGAAGACATGTATTCACCTCCTCTGTCTGATCTCATGACCTTGATCTTTCTGCCTGTTTGGTTTTCTACCATGGCTTTAAATTCTTGAAATCTTGCAAACACTTCAGATTTTTCTTTCAGAAAGTAGACCCAACAATATCTACTGTAGTCGTCGATGAAGGTCAAGTAATAAAGTGAACCATTGATGCTGCGGGTCTGGGCATAACCCCATACATCTGTATGAATTAAATCAAGAATACCTCGTGCATGAGAGGTACTTCTGACAAAGTTGGTTCGCTTTTGTTTGCCGAAGCAGCATGCTTCACAAACCTTTCCAAGAAACTGTAGCTTCGGAATCCCAATTGCCATATTTTGATTCCTTAGATCTAACAAGTACTTGAAGTTGACATGACCATATCTCTTGTGCCATTTTGCAGATAGTGGCATCTGTTGCATTTGAGCTGACATGGCATGCTTATCTGGTACTGTAGCTAGCATCCTGTATAAGCGTCCTTCCTTGACACCTTTTGCTACTAGCTGACCTCTTTTGGATTTGTCTCTGATAGTGCAATCATCACCGTCGAAGATGACTTTGTAGTTGTGTTCCGTCATTTGACCTACTGACAAAAGGTTCTTACTGAGCTTCGGAACATAGAGCACATCTTTGACTAATCCTTTTGTACCAGTGAAATTGTTCATAGGGATAACACCTGTCCCTTGAACCGGATTCGGTGTATTGTCTGCTGTATAGATGACATTCTTTTGACCTTCTAATGGCTTCATTTCTGTGAACCATTCCTGATGATTTGTCATATGAGATGACGCACCGCTGTCGATGTACCAAGGATCTTGTTCCACTTGGTCGACTTGATAGCTGAAATCCTCTTTGGGATTGAAATCAGTGTCTTGGTGCATTGTATCAGTCTGATGCAATTCCTCACTTGCAAGAAACATATTGCCATGTTCATTTGCAAAATGACTGTGACTAGAATGTCCACCACGATGATTTCCTCTTCCTCGGGAATTCCCTCGATTACTACTGGATTGACCGCCTTGGTCATATTGCTTCTTGCGGCAATCTCTTTCATAGTGTCCAAACTTGTGACAATAGTTGCATTGAATGTTTGACACATTGGTGGATGCATTCCCTCGTCCTTGGAATCTTCCTCGGTTGGAATGATTTCCTCTTTGCTGATTTTGATGTTGCTGAGGATGCTGCTGATGCTGATGTTGACTTTGATTTTGACCACTTTTCTGATATGATCTACCTCTGTTTCTGCATTTGCCTCTGCTTCTGTCTGAAGCTGTGAATGCCTGATCATTAGAATGACCTTTACGTGCTTGAATGGCCTGAGTCCTGAGTTCTTCACCAAGTAGAACTGACTGAAGTTCTTCCAGTGTTGGAATTTGCCATTGGATGGCAATACTCTGGACTAGATTCTCATATCCTTCTCCTAGTCCATTCAGGATTACTTGAACCATTTCTGCGGGATTCATAGTCTCTCCTGCTGCTGCAAGTTGATTGTTGTAGTCTTTGATGCGGAGTACATAAGCATGACCGGTTTCATTGCTATTGCGGAAACTCTGGTTGATCTGGTTTCTCAGGGTGAGAATCCTGGATGTGTTCTTGGACTCGTAAAGAGCTGCGAACATATCCCATGCTTCTTTTGATGTCTTGACTGTGTTGAGCTGTCCTAGCATGACATCTTGCACATTCTGCTTGATCAGGTGATAGGCATACTTGTCTTTCTTATCCCATTCTGCTTGAGCTCGGGCAATGGCAGGATCTGCTACTGATGCGGAAACTGTTTGTGTAGATGTAGATCCCGATGTAGATCCCGTTGCTGGTGCTGTGAGAACAGATGGAGTAGAGCTACTGGTGGTTGGATCGGCCAATGGTCTAGGTATGGATCCATTGACATACTCCCATTTGTCCTGAAGCACAAGAATGGTCTCCATTCGGTATTTCCATGCACCATAATTGGAGTTGTCTAACTTAGCAGATGCCTCCAAATTGAGGTTGCTAGTCGACATGGTGCAAACAATGTACTCAAAAAGTGTCCTGGAAAACTCTGTATGAATCAACTGCAAATACACTGAAGATGCCAAGTGAAATCTCTGTACCGTCGGTGAAGATAGAACTGTAGTAAATAAGATCTGACCTGTGTTACAAGGCTTGTGGCAATGATGCCGGGAATAGCCAAGAGGCTTTACAAGGCTGAAAATGATGTGCACGATGCCGTGAGATAGCCAAATAGGCTTTACAATGGTGGCATGTGTGTGTGAAATCAAGTGCTATCTACCCACTGAATCAATCTGCAATGCCTCTGAAGTCTGCTCACTGAACTGATGAACGTAAGGTTTCAGGTAATGTAATGATGTGAAATCGGATGTGAGCGTATGGACTGACTCCGAGTAGGTACTAGTCGGGAATTTCGGGCATGGCTTAGATTGGCAACTTGGGGAATTCAAAGCGTCCCCTCTATGGCGATCTAGTCTACTCTGATCTAGATCTAAACCAACCGTCGATCGATGAAAGAACAGCAAATAATTCCTTTTCCTTTGTTCTTTTTAAGTGCTGGGTCAGATGCGTCGATGTAAAGGCAAATGTGCGTGAAGGAAGTGGTTTTGTCGGCGAGGCTTAAATGTGAGTGTAACTTGCGCCGAAATGTGCACGTGATGTAACGAGCGCGTAGAGCACGAAAAATCGAGCGACTTTCCTTTTTGGAGCACCCTCAAATTCTTCCTGGATCAAGAGATATGACTTGATCTAGGTGGAGGGGCAAAAGGAGTGCAAATGGTGCTCAATGATGATGTGTCACTGTGAGTCACATGCAGTGATGATGTGGCACTGTGCTTAGCAAGAGGTGTGCCAGTGAAGCTCTGTGCTGAGGTGGCAGTGCTGAGGTGTCACTGATGACATGGCACTGATGACGTGGCTGATGACGTGTCACTGATGACGTGGCCAGATGACGTGGCAGGTGACGTGGCCTGATGACGTGTCACTGGATAAGATGATGACGTGGCAGATGCTGGAGCCTGCTGACGTGGCCAGATAAGATTGCCACGTGGCTAAATTTTAACCAAAGACCAAACCCACGGTTAACGATTAACCTAACATGGGTCAAATTCTATCTGCCACGTGTTGCATGGAGAGCCACCGAAATCTTTTGGAGATTCCGTCGAAGATGCCGATTCCGTCGCGGCCTGCGTGTGAGGTGGTCGTGGGTGCTCTTGGAGATCCGATCGATGGAGGCGCTCGCTTCGTGGCGAGAGAGTCGTTGAGGCAAATCAAGCGTATAAGCCCGTCGTTCGTGGAGCGGGAGCCATCAATGGACGCTAGTGCTGGCTACTGCCAGTGAGCATCCGTGCTGGAGTCGCCCAGGCGATGGAGCTATGGCGCTGCTCGTCTTTGGAGCAAGAGATGCTAATGTCATTGAGGTCTATCAGGTGGCGCCTGCTCGTTGTTGGGACGTAGGAGTGTAGGAGAGCGTCTGGGCTGTTGGGGAGGTCGAGCCTCAGCAGAAGGACGTCGTTGGAGAGCTCCTCGTTGGAGCTGTGCTTGGCCAACATGCACGAGTCGGCCTTGTGTAGTGAGCCAACATGCATAGTCGCCTTAACTAAATCCGTTTGGAGATTCCTCCGTTGCGAGGATTGCAAGGCGCGGATGTCAGGGGAGGACCTACATCGTCGAGAGACGTTGTAAGGTTCGAGGAGGGACGTGCTGGAGTATGGAGCGGCATAGAAGCCGAGAGCTGACTGAGGTATGGAGGCGATGTAGAGTTTGTTGCTGTGGGCTGCACTCAGAGCTTAGATGCGAGCCAGACTGAAGAGGCGGGAGTTTGCAGGCACATATAGTTGGAGAGGTCGCTGAAAACGGGGGCGCTCAGAGATGGCCGCGGCAGCTGGAGTAGAAGCGTTGTGAAGAGGCTTTGGCAAACAATAGAGGCACACATGAGCGTTGATGGAGCTAGAGTGCCTAGTTGAATGGGCCGTTGGAGGCGTCTCGATGAGCTTTGAGGGTGCTTGCTGTGAGTAGTCGATCGGCTGATGAAGCCATGGAGGTCATTTGTAGAGCGGCTATGTTTGCTGCTGAGGCCGCCCTGGATAAGAGAGACTGAGAGGTCTCTACCAAGGAGTAGGCTCGTATCTTTTCTCTCTCTCTCTTTCAACTCAAGAAACACTCAAAGGAAGGAACTAAAATCTCTCAAGAATGAACTCAAAGAAAGAAGAATGGACGGAAATTTCTTCTCAATGACGGAAATTTCTCTCAACGGAAGTGAAGGGAAAGATCTCACAATCACTCAAGAGAACTCTCAATCTCACAATCTCTCTCACACTCTCAAGAAACTCAATGTCTCAACGGAAGACAAGGGAGCTCTGATACCATGACAAAATATGAAGAGGGGAGAGGAGAAGAGTGGAGATGAGGAGAGAGGGCACAGCTAGAGAGCACACCACAAATGACTAACTGTACACTAGAATTAGTTGAAAAAATAGAATATATACAAACCCTTTTAGGGTTAGGGTTAGGGGAGCTAACCCTTTCCTTTATAGCACTCTATAAGGTTAGTGCTATGCACATATGATCACGTGATGGTGCTATGCACACATGATCACATGATGTTGAGCATGAACTCTCAACAAAAAACTCATCTTTTGGGCCAAAAAAATCATATGTTGACATCTTGCAAAAATACAGGGATGTGAAAATGCCCTCTTTTGGCCCAAAACAGGGAGCGCGTTAATGTGCTCCTTGTTTTGGCCCAAAAGAGGGCATTTTCACATCCTTGTATCTTTTGATTTACAAGTCCAAACAAGGTCATGTTACATATCAAATCAAATGGCAAGGCGTACTTTAGATGATTATCATGTCTTTGTGCACCATCTAGTAAAATTTAATGCACCAAAATATGAATTTGTGGTTAATTTGTTGCATTGGTTAGATTAGTGGGAGCTAAGAATAAATCATTAGGGAAGGATATTTTTCCAATAACAAAGAAACATGGGTTTCATTCCAAGAGTGAACAGAGTTTAAAAAGCTAAGCATTTACATATTCATGGAATCTAGACTAATCCATGCAAGGAGTCCTTGGAAACACCCCACCTGTGTGGAAGGTTGCATTGATGATCTTACAAACAATGAATTGGAAATTGAACATACAAACTATCTCATGGATGATGTGAAATTAGTGTTAGTGGCTCAGAAAGTTATATGAATATTTAACCTTCTAGCATTGAGGAAACATATGGACTTTTGACTAAGTTATTATTTTTTGCTACTGAAATGGGGGATTTATAAATCTTTTATTGTTTTTTATTGTTCGTTTTTTTTGGCTCACTCACTTTTTGTCGCTCGCCTTTTGGTAATCCTCAAGAATGACCACTTCCATTATGTTGAAGAAGATTCTTCCTCTACCTTTGATTGCCTCAATGTTCTATCCATCCATGCTCAAGTTCCTTGAACATCCACATATTTGAAAAGATTTGAATAATGTCTATCCAACAAGCTACAAGGAGAAGGTAGTTCATAATCCCTAGACATAGCCCTCATGCACCATGTAGCTTGCACCCTTTGATTGATTGCTTGCTCCACCGCAACCTACCAAAAACACATTTTGTCACATGCGCTTGTAACTCAGGAAACACTTCTACTTCTTGTTGGTCACATTGAAATGGAACAATGAGAGATGTGCGAAAATAGATTTGAGTTACTAAGTGAAAGTAATTTAAAAAATTAGATTACAAAATAGCTTTGTTGTTACACTATCAACTACCAAGCACCACATTGTAGGAGAATCTTGCAATGGAGCCATGAGAGGGTTAGAAAAGCGATGAAAAATAATTATGGTGAGATGAAAAAGGATTCAAGGGTTAGAAAGTGATTAGGTGATAAGAAGAAGGATTGAGGCATTAGAAAGTGACTGTGGTGAGTAGAAGAAGGATTCAAGGGTTGGAAAGGGATTTGGGTGCATATGCATGGTTTGGGGGAAGGTTTGGAAGGGTTTCAGGTCATTTTTGGAACTTTTGAAAATTTTCAAACTTTTTGGGGGGGAATGTCTCTCCATGGCCCAAATACTGGTTCCCCCAAATCAAGGTTGCCTAATAGTGGTTCCCCCAAATAGGTTTTTTGGAGGGGGGGTTCACGATTGCCTAATATTTTTCCATATAACTTTTTTTGTATTTTATTTGTTGGGAACTAATATTTGGGGCATGGAGAGACATTCCCCCCAAACATTTTGAAAAAAAATGGCCAGATGGTCCCAAGTGTGAGCAGGCGCAACTTTGGGCCAGACAGAGACCCCGTCTAGCCCAAAGTCGCACCTATTGAGGATTCTTCCCTCTACCTTTGATTGCCTCAATGTGAAGGTAGTTCATAATCCCTAGATGTAGCCATCATGCACCATGTAGCTTGCACCCTTTGATTGATTACTTGCTCCACCGCAACCTACCAAGAACACATTTTGTCACATGCACTTGTAACTCAGGGAACACTTCTACTTCTTGTTGGTAACATTGAAATGGAACAATGAGAGATGTGAGAAAATAGATTTGAGTTACTGAGTGAAAGTAATTTAAAAAATTAGATTACAAAATAGCTTTGTTGTTACACTATCAACTACCAAGCACCACATTGTAGGAGAATCTTGCAATGGAGCCATGAGAGGGTTAGAAAAGTGATGAAAAATAATTATGGTGAGATGAAAAAGGATTCAAGGGTTAGAAAGTCATTAGGTAAGAAGAAGACGGATTGAGGCATTGGCTACAAGCAATAGTGCAGCTCATACAAATTGGTCCAAGAAACCCTGTGAGGCTATCGAAGCAGGATAGGCTATAAAAGATGAAACACAAAAACATATAACAACAATCACGATTTAATGAATCATCTTTAATGAACCAAGATGATCTAGATGACCATTGTGTGATCACACATCTTGAGCTCGTTGGGAAGGTCGTCATCGAGATGAATCCATCTGGCGAAAGCGAGCTATCATCTAGACAATAACTAGCTCTATTGACATCTACGTACAATATATATGAGTATATGATAGTAGACCAAAGTGAGGTGAATCCAACCGGCCAAAGTGAGCCATCACCCTGCCTTGGTCATGATACTACCTAATTGAATATCACTCGAGGCGAGATGAATCTAACCGCCGAAGTGAGTCATCATCCAGCCCCAAGTGATAGACATCATACATGCAAACACATATAAGCAAGCATAAATAAGCATCACACATACTCCTCTCTCTCTTTTCCTCTCTCAGTTGGGGCGATGTGAATCCATCCGATCAAAGCGAGCCATCACCCAGCCTTAATCATGATACTGTACTAGAATGTCACTCGAGGCAAGATGAATCCAACCAGCCAAAGCGAGTCATCATCCAGCCCCAAGTGACACACATCATGCAAGCACACACACAAAAGCAAGCAAGCATAAACATATCACATATTCCTCTCTCTCTTTTCTCTCAGCTCAGGTGAGGTGAATCCAGTTGACTAAAGCGAGCCATCACCCAACCCTAATTGAAAATAAAAGTAAGGCTAGATGCTCACCAGAAGCCTAAAAGAAAAGGCGAAAAGTAGCAAAAAATAGCAAGAATGCAAGAAAAAATGGAAAATAGCAGTGAATTTCGGTCAAAGGTGAAAAAAATGCCGTTGAGCTTGTCTTTTATAGACCCAAGTCAACACACCGGATGGTATGTCGCCACACCGATCGGTGTTTTTTGGCCAACGCATGCATGTTGTGTGTTTGGTCTATGCACACCGATCCGTGTATCACTACACCAATCAGTGTAATCCCAATACACCGCTCGATGTAGGTGTTCATCGATTGGTGTATATGATACCAATTCGTGTAGGGGTTTACCGATCGGTGTTTTTTTCACCAAGCGGTGTTTTACTACACTGTGCGGTATCTTCAGTCAAATATCGACCAGTGTTGTGATACACTTAGCAGTATTTAGCTGGTTAACCAGTGTTTGTTGACCGGTTATAAAAAACACATTTTTTACGTTTGGAACGTCCACAAGCGTTTTAAATTCGAAAAGCACGTTCTTTTCTTTAAAAAAACATACTAAAAAATACCAGAGGCACTGGCAAGGAAATGCAATTTTGTTGGTTTAGGATTAATTGCAACCCCCACAAACTATAACCTTTAGTAAATCCCAAACAACCACCATGCTTATTTTAGTAAATCCCAATCAATAAATCCCAAACAAAGGAAAATGTAAATCCCAAACAGTATACTAATCCCAAACAACCATCGAGCTTGTTTTAGTGACAATGACTATGCATGTGGGACCATCTAATTCATAGGTTCAAATTAGCATTCAGTTGGAATCAGACTGTAATAACAATGATTGTGCATGAGGGACCATCTAATTCACAGGATCAGATTAGCATTGAGCTGGAATCATACTATTATAACAATGACTTTGCCTGGGGGACCATCTAGTTCACAAGCTTAGATTAGCATTCAATTGGTTCATCGGACTGTAATAACAATAGTTCTTATTCTTATGATCAAGAACTATTGTTATTACAGTCTAATGAGTCAACTCAGTGCTAATCTAATGTCATGTTTGATTGTAATAAGAATGACTTTGCATGAGGGGCCATCTAGTTAATAGGCTTAGATTAGCATTGAGTCGAAATCAGACTATAATAAGAATGACTTTTCATGAGGGACCATCTAATTTGAATGCTCAAATTAGCATTAAGGCGGAGATAGACTATAAGAACATATCAGACCATTAGAATTTTCTAATGACCAAGAAATTCTCCCATGGCAACCACCTAATCGCACATCATGGCAAGACGATGATGTATAGGACCATCTAAGCTAGGGTGGGCTACCAGCAAGCTAGGTGCATGTGCCACCACTCCTCCCCCCTCATCCCATTGAATTATTATGATCTTGGCTCTAATGAGCAAGAAATTCCCCCATGGCAACCGTCTAATCGCACATCATGGCTAGATGATGATGTATATGACCGCCTAAGGCTACCAACAAGCTTGGTGCATGTGCCATCGCTCCTCCCCCCTCATCCCATTGAATTATTATGATCTTGGCTCCGATGACCGAGAAATTCTCCCATGGCAACCATCTAATCGCACCTCATGGCTAGACGATGATGTATATGACCGCCTACGCTAGGCTGGGCTACCAACAAAATCCATCGGATGGGTTGTGTGCTCTTAGCAGTGATAGGCACCCAAAGTCGCACAAGATGACATAAGAAATGAAGGGGAAAAGAGCGGGAGCACGGCAAGCCTAGCTATATAAAGGCCTCAAGGAGGGCAGAGAAACAATTCACCGCACCCAGGAAAATCCCTCTCCTACCCCTGAGCTACCCCCTTCCATGCTTTCCAAGCCCCCTTCCACCGCTAGAATGAATCTTATGCTACAACCTCCCAAGTCATGGGATCCATTGTTTGTTTTGGCTTTCCATCCTGAAATACTCCACCAACCATAGCCATGACCAAGGGACTCCCAAGGGAGTTATAGGATGGGGAGCCAAGGGAAACGGGCCTTAAGGGGGAGATTGCAGGTCAAATTTTAAGACCATTTCATTTGATCCCATTCTTTGCTATGAATGTCCATCATCATTGTTCCATCAGGCACTGGGAGAGAACTCCACTTGGTGATGAGCCTATCCTAATTGAGCACAACCTTTGGCACTGGGGAAGAAGAACTCAACTTCATGATCAGCTCTAACACACTGAGAGCATGCGTAAGTGTGCTGAAGCTCACCCACCAAATTGAGTTCCCTATCCACTTATGAATCTTGTGCTCAATTGAGCTCACTGCCAAGTTGAGTTCTCTCTCCCAGTGCCTTGAAAGACGTTTCTATGAAGAAGGTTATGTTCAATTATGAGGTCGTGTTGTCCCCTACATACGAGGAGTTTCAGGACAAAGGTGTAAGAAAGTCCTTACTATGATAGCACTACAAGGTGCTCATATTGTCCCCTACATACGAGGCACCGGGTTTAAAGTGTAAGGAAGTGCTAACAAGGGCAAAATGTGACACCAGGTCCTACCACAGCTATAGTGTTGACAAGTGCTAAAAGTGTTTAAACAAGTGTCACAAAGACAAGTGCTAGCATCTTTGGATGTAATCTTTTTTGTTAAATGTTTGCTTCAGATGTTATTTATTTTGTTTCAATTTCAAGGTAATACTATTATTGCAAAAGTTATTGGATGTAATTTCTTTTGTTTCAATTTCAATGTAGTACCATTATCGCCAAAAGTATTGTTGTTGCTGTTATTTCAGTAGTGAAAGTGGCTCTAAAGAAGCACAAATGGCATATTTTTGTCCTCATTTACATTTTACTACAACCATAGGGATCATTGCGTAAGAAACTATTGAAAAAACTATTGTTACTCTAGTGAAAATGGTTCACATTAAATGCCCTCATTTAGGATTTACTGCAACTAGTGCGATTGCTGCACAAGAAATTGTCACAAAGAAGAACTAAAATAGCTCTAAAATAGGACTACATTTTCCTTAGCTTGGAACTAAAATAGCACTAAAATAGCTCCAAGAACTAGCAAAAATTATTGCACAAGGACTAGTACGACTAAAATAGCTTCAAAATAGGAGTATATTTTCCTTGGTTTAGAACTATAATAACTCCAATAACAAGTGCAGTGGATTAGAACTATAATAACTCCAATAACCAATGTGGTGGTTGCAAGGAAACTATCATGAATTGCAAATGTCTACATTTTCCTTAGCTTGGAACTAAAATAGCTCCAAGAGCCAGTGCGGTGGTTGAGAAATTATTGCACAATGAGTAATACGACTAAAATATCTCCAAAATAAAACTATATTTTCCTTGGTTTAGAACTAAAATAGCTCTAACATCGAGCACTATGGTTGCAGATATGGAACTTGAGCGGTCACCTTTAGAGATTGACATGCCACGATGGTCTTCATGCCAACATGGTGGTCTCTCCATGCCAACATCATTGCTCGAATTAGCACGGTGGTCAGCACAACAAAAGAATGTGTTGCGTAGTGATAGATGGTGAAGTTGTGCAATGACAGGTGGCAAGGTAAAAGTTTTGTGCTGCAGTTAGCAGCAGGCCAACCTAGTTGTCACTCCATGCCAACATCAGTGTTGCTTGAACCAACACGGTGGTCAGTGCAACAAAAGATTGTGTTGTGTTGTGACAGATGGCAAATCTGCGCAATGATAGGTGGCAAGGCAAAAGTTATGTGATGTAGTCAATAGAGCAATAGTCTCTGTGCTCATGAGCAAATTCATATAGTGCCATGTGTCGATCTCTGCACTATTGACAATGATAGGATTTTGTCTCATTATTATGCCAGTGCAGCAATCACGTTGTCGAAAAATCTTTTGGTGAGAGCGCAGGTCCGCACAAAATCTCACCCACCAACACATCACATCGCGGCCCTAAAATGGTCCCAGAAAAAGTTCCATGATTGGCTACCCCCAACCATGATGCATCTATGTGACTTTGCACCCAATTTTCTACCGATGGTCATCATGTATGTGGGCATATGCTATGCAACCAAATATGCAGAGATGCCTAATGCATGGCTTGTGTCTACTGAATGCTTCATAAGATGTCATACCCTAAATCAATTTGGTGGGAAGCTGACTAAGCAAGTAGTTTGTAGTCACCATTGCTTTTGCCCAATACTGATTAGGAAGATGCTTCTCATCACTAAGCATTGCTCTAGCACTATCTACTAAAGTACCGTTCTTCTTTTTAGCTCTTGCATTCTGCTGAGGAGTATCTGCACAAGTATATTGTCCTCAAATGCCATGACTTTTGCAAAAGTTCATGAATGCTGAAGACATGTATTCACCTCCTCTATCTGATCTCATGACTTTGATCTTTCTACATGTCTAGTTTTCAACCATGGCTTTGAATTCTTGAAACTTGGAAAAGACTTCAAATCTCTCTTTCAAAAAGTAGACCCAACAATATCTATTGTAGTCGTCAATGAAAGCCAAATAGTAAAGTGAACCATGGATGATGTGGGTCTGGGCATAACCCCATACATCTATGTGTATCAATTCAAGAATACCTCATTCTCACGAGGTGCTTTTGCCAAAATTGGTTTGCTTTTGTTTACCGAAGTAGCATGCTTCGCAAGCTTTTCCAAGAAACTGAAGCTTTGGAATTCCTATTGCCATATTCTGACTTTTGAGCTCTATCAAGCTTTTGAAATTGACATGTCCATATCTCTTTTGCCATTTTACGGAAAATGGCATCTATTGCAATTGAGCTGACATGGCATGCAAATCTAGTACTGTAGCTAGCATTCTAAACAAGCATCCTTCCTTGACTGCTTTTCCTACTAGTAGCTGATATCCTTCAGATTTGTCTCTTATCATGCATTCATCTTCATTGAAGATTAACTTGGTAGTTGTGTTCCGTCATTTGACCTACTGACAAGAGGTTCTTGCTGAGCTTCGGAACATAGAGTACATCTTTCACCAATCCTTTCATACCAATGAAATTGTTCATAGGGACAATGCCTTTCCCTTGAGCTAGATTCGGTGTGTTATCCAATGTAGATAACCTTCTTCTGTCCTTCTAATGGTTTCATCTCTGTGAACCATTCCTATTGTTTTGTCATTTGAGATGATGCACCGCTATCGATGTACCAAGGATCTTGATCTGCTTGGTCGACTTGATAGATTAATTCCCTTGTCAAATTGCAATCATTGTCTAGATACACTATTTCAGTGTGCTGCATATCCTTCCTTGTAAGAAACATGTTCTCAGGTTCATTATTAGCATAATGACTATGACTAGAATGTCCACCACAATGATTTCCTCTTCTTTGGAAATTCCCTCGATTGCTACTGGATTGACCGCCTTGGTCATACTTCTTCTTGCGGCAATCTCTTTCATAGTGTCCAAACTTATGATAGTAGTTCTCGGGGGGGGCACTCATCATATGTAACCCTATCACGTGAGTTCAACAGAAGGATTTTTTTTATTTCTAAAATTTACAGAAATAAATATACATAAGGGACTATTTAAAATAGTTTTGGAAAAAATTTACAGATTTGTATAGAAAAGGGGTACATTTTGTTAATGAAATTTTTTACAGATAAGGGACTTTAAATATAGGCCTTGAACGCACGTGATATAGAGGGTTTATACATAGTGACCCCCCCCGAGTAGTAGTTGCACTAAATGTTTGAGACATTGGTGAATGCATTCCATCATCTTTGGAATCTTCCTTGGTTGATTTCCTCTTTGCTAATGATGATTTCACTGAGGATGATGCTAATGCTGATTTTGACTTTGATGCTGACTTTGTTGTTGATGATGACCACTTTGTTGGAATGATCTACCTTTCCCTCTGCCTCTGCCTCTACCTTGAATCTGTGAATGCTTGATAATTGGGATGACCTTTGCACGTGTGAATGGCTTGCATCCTAAGTTCTTCACCAAGTAAAATTGACTAAAGTTCTTCTAGTGTTCAAAATTTGCCGTTGGATGGCAATACTCTGGACTAGATTCTCATATCCCTCTCCTAGTCCATTCAGGATGACTTAATTCATTTCTACTGGATTCATGGTCTCTCCTATTGGTGCGAGTTGATTGTCATAATCCTTGATCCTAAGTACCGTAAGCATGACTAGTTTCACTGCTGTTGTGGAAACTTTGGTTGATCTGGTTTCTTAGTGTAAGAAATCCTCGAAGTATTCTCGGACTCGTAGAGAGCTGCGAACATATCCCATGCTTCTTTTGATGTCTTGACTGTGTTGACCTATCCTAGCATGACATCTTGCACATTTTGCTTGATCAAATGATATGCATATTTGTCTTTCTTGTCCCATTGTGCTTGTGCTTAGGCAATGGCAGGATCTACGGACATTGTTGGTGCAGCTATAGATCTTGTTGTAGACCTCCTATTGATGTTGTTGCAATAGGTGGAGTACAGCTACTGTTGGCTTGATCGTCCAATGGTTTAGGTGTACATCCGTTAACATACTCCCATTTTGTCCTGAAGTACAAGAATGGTCTCCATCCGATATTTTTATGTGCTGTAATTGGAGTTGTCTAGCATAGCAGATGCCTCCAAATTGAGGTTGCTAGCCATAGACATCATGGTGCAAGAAAGTGTACTCAAAGCGTCTATGAAATCACTGTCTGAATCAATTGCAATACACTGACCGTGGCTAGTGAAATCTGAATTGTCGATGAAGATAGAACTATAATATATAATCCAATATATTACAAGGCTTGTGGCAAATGATGTCGGGAATAGCCAAGAGGCTTTACAAGGCTTGAAATAATGTGCACAATGCCGAAAAATAGCCAAATAGGCTTTACAATGATGGCATATGTGTGTGAAATCAAATCATGTGCTATTTGCCCACTGAACAATCGATCAATGTCTCTGAACTCTCTGAAGTCTACTCACTGAGATGTGGATCGTCAGGTTTTAGGTAATGTGATGATGTGAAACCACATGTGAGCGTTGGGATTGACTTCAACTAGGAGCTATTTAGGAATTTTTTGGCATGGCTTTGATTGGCTACTTTGGAGTTCTCTCCGCTGTGGATGATCTAATCTACTGTGAAGTAGATCTAGACCTGTTGTCGAGTGAGGAAAAAGCAGCAAATAATTCATTTTCTTTGTTCGTTTTAGGTGGTGGGTCAGATGCGTCGATGTACAGGCTGATGTGCATGAAAGAAATGGATTTGATGCTGAGTCTCAAAAGTATGTGATACTTCCACCAAAATGTGCATGTGATGTGACAAGCGCATAGAGCACAAAAAATTGATTGTTTTTCCTTTTTGGAGCACCCTCAAGTTCTTCTTGGATTAAGAGATACGGCTTGATCTCGGTGGAGGGGCAAAAAGGGTGCTAATGATGATGTCGCAGGGTGAGTCACATGCAGGGGTGTTGTGACGCCAAAAATTGATATTTTTAATTTGGCATTGTTATTGTTTTTCTCTATGTTTGATAAGAGTTTGAGTATCAAGTGATAGCCTAGCGGCTCTCACTTATTTCTATTTTCTATGATATTGTATGGGATTGAGAGGATGAGTGGAATGGCTCATTGTAAATACCATAGGTATGAATTATAAATACCTTGGTATGGGGTGAGAGTTATTTGTGTATGGGATATTATGAGTTTTTTAGAAAATAGGAAGAGTGAGTCATATAAAGAGGTGGGCTCATGTCCATGTGCTCCAATAATATAAGAGAGGCCACATGCCAAGTGTGTGGAAGGCATGTGGAGGAGTGTGAAGTCAAGAGGAATCCTTCTAGAACTCCTATGTGGAATAAGAAGGATGTGGACATGTGAAAAAGAGAGGGTCCCTATGGGCTCCATGTGAGGAGACTCTTGACTTTCTCAATATTTTAAGAGTCTTGAGCATCTTTTGATGGGACACATGGCAAGAGTAGCCAAAAAGGACATGGATGGTGACATACGTGCTTATGTGATTGATGGGGAAAGGAATCTACAGGCAGCAATTGTAAATGGGTGAACGAGGGTAACAAAATCTCTATAAAAGGAGCCCTCCTCTCCCTTGTTCATCAATCTCTTCCACCCTTGGGCCTTATGTTGCTGTAGTTCTAGTCTCCCCAAGCCTCTTCCATGAACCTTCTCTTCCTCTTGTAGATATTCTCTTATGTAGACTCTTGAGTCCTTCTCTCTCTAGTGTATTCTCTCTCTATGAGTAGTCTTGGAGCTTCCGCTCCCTCTTGTATGTATGAAACCTCTTCTTCTCCCTGGTGTTTGTAGTGTTGAGGTGGATTCTCACTCTATTTGTAATGAAGGTCACTTCAGGTTCTCTCTCTCTCTCTCTTGAGTGTCTCTTCCCTTTTCTTTCTTTCAAAGCTTTAAAAGTTCTTTCTATTCGGCTGCTCACTGTGCACACATGGTCCATTTGTTTCCCAAGTCACTATGCAAACTTCTTCCCCTCTTCTAGGCGAAATCTATGAGGGGTGGATCATTGATGAAGGTGGAGTCTTGAGGGAGCATCCTGCTCAGGCGAAATTAGCCTGGCTGGAGGGTAGTTTTCATGACAGTTTGACCCCCTGTTAGTGTTTTGCTCATAACTTTCTACTCGATAGTCCGATTGTAATGAAATTTATATCAGCGCAGAGCTCTCTTCAAGGCGCATGTTTGTATGTGATCAGATCTTGAATCAAATACTGCTGCAAAAAGTTATGAGTCTCTGTGTTTGACAGTCTGTTTTCATGACAGTTTTTACCCCCTTCCAGTAAACTGTCCATATCTCTTCAACCGTCTGTCTGTTTTCAATGAAATTTATATCAGCGCGAAGCTCTCTTCAAGGGCATGTTTCTATATGATCAGATCTTGAATCAGATACTACTGCAAAAAGTTATGAGTCTCTGTGTTTGACAGTCTGTTTTCATGATAGTTTTTATCCCCTTCCAGTAAACTGTCTATATCTCTTCAACCGTCTGTCTATTTTCAATGAAACTTATATCAGCACGAAGCCCATCTCAAAGCGCATCTCTTTGTGTACTTGAATCTTTGATATCATGTCTCTACTGAAAGTTATAGGCCTCTGTGTCTAATGACAGTTTGTAGAGTGTTTTGAGCCAAGTATAAAGGTGTCTATGAAGGAGGTGCAATGTTTCCTCGGAATCTACCCATCCGACCTAATCAGCCCCTTCAAACTCCTCAATACATATCAGTTCATGTCATGTTGAGCCGCAAGATCTTCTTTCAACAACGTATCGCTCTTCTCTTTAGTGCAGACCGGCTCGCTGAGATTATGGCCTCTGCTGATCCTTTCCTTCTCCCTATGCTTGACTACAACATCACTTGGGATGTTACCATCTTCATTCTCATCTAAGGGAGGAAAGTATGGTGTGGTATCTTGGCATAAAATCTTCTTTCTAATGTCTCATTCTCAATGATAAGTATCTTTGGCAGTCAATTCGAATGCTGCAGGAAGTGAAGAGGTGCGTGAAGTTTATTACCCCCAACTTCATGTCACAGTGTGCCTGCTAAGGAGGTGTGCCAGTGGAGCAATGTTGATGTGTACAAAAGGCCATGTTGAGCATTTATGGGTGGGTGGACATCTCACCCATGGTTTAGACCTTGATCTTCACTCCTAGCCATTGATCTCATCTACAATCCAAGGGATACATTCAAATTTGGGGTAGAACACTTCCAGCCATTAGATCAATGTCTAGATCCAAGGGATACAATCAAAGGATAAAGGGATTGAATCTAAAGATCAGAATAGAAGGCAAGTCATTTTCAGCCATCCATCTAGAGATAGACCAAGGGTGGAGATGCAAGAAAAAGGCGCTAAAATCTGGGCCTTTGATTCCATCAAGATCTAGTGGAGGAGATGGATGCAAAAGGCACTGAAATCTGAGCCATAAAATATGTGCTTCAATCTCATCCCTTGATCTCATCCCCATCATCTCCGCCCTCCAAAATGCACCTCAATCTCAGCCCTTGATCTCATCTCCATCAATGGCTTTCATCTCCACCCTCCAAAATGTGCCTAGATCTCATTCCTTGATTTGATCTCTTCATCTCCACCTTTGATTTATCCAAGATCCAATGGTCCATAGCATATGGTGACTTCTCCCTCTTTATTAGACCCCCCTTTTGTCAACTCTTGCTAGTTTGGAGCCCACCAAAGGTGCCTCCAACAATTTTAAGCATCCTAGGCCTTTGATCCATCCACCTCCATCCAAAGGCCAAGGTTGATCAATTTCAAAATAAAGGTAACCATGTCAGTTGAGTAAATGATAGGGGCTGACCCTTAGTCCATGGGTTACCATAGTGGGTTCACTTGGTCTTAACTTAATCCATTCCTTATGAGTCCCTTTTGAGACCCTCATTTTCCCTAATGTGACAATCACATTAAGTCCAAGCCATCCTAGTAAACTATCCCAAAGCTCTATCACAAACAACCATCGGGCTTGTTTAGGCAACCATTGACCTGCATTGTATCAAGAAATGAAACAAGGAAACTATCCCCGAGCTCAATCACAAACAACCACCAGAATGGTTTAGGCAACCACATTGACCTACATTGTATCAAGCATGTGTATGATGTGCTCGCCAAACATTTTGCATCTCATCTGCTTTCTACAGATGTCCTTGTTATTGGAGAAACTCTCATATTTTTGTGCCAAAACATCACCACTATTACAATGACTTCCGCACTTAGACTGTCTCTTCTTTTCTTGTGTTTTGTTGAAGTCCATAGACTAGACAGATTGAGATGATTAGGCATTGCTTCCACTCTCCATGCATCTCTCAAGGTGTTGGTAGGCTTGTAGCTCTATGAACTTTAGGGTGTAGTCTAAAGCTTGTGAAGAATCGAGACTAGTATTTACCTTAATGGCCTAATGTTGCTTCCTCAAATGCTACCACCAATCATGACATCACAACTCATGTTCTTCGCTCTAATGGAAATGATCGAATGCGTGCATCTGCAATTGCTTCCTGCTACTGTTGTACAAGGAGTCTTCTATTCCTTATGCCCTGACCAAGCTTTTCACCTTTTCTATCTCGCAACCTCTTTCTTCTTCTCATGCAAACCATGGAAAGCTGCACGTTGCCATGGCGACGATTAGTGAAAGATGACAATGCCAAACCAAAATAGAGAGAAGCTAGCTTGTGAGGAAAGCAAAAAATAGAAGACAACTTACCCAAAAGATAGCATAAGGTCACGTCGAGGTGTGTACAGGTTGCAGGTACTTAATCTTCTAAGATTTGACGAGCGAGAGGTGTGAAAATTGAAATTCATGGGAGTAGAAAAATTTTCAGCCACCACTCTTCCCCCCTCCGGCAATACACGTTAGTAGAATTGGATATCCTGAACAAGTGCAATGTGGCCTCAAATGCTTTAAAACACAAATAGGCCAAAGGGCAAGCTATGAGTTTGATGCCATGTATTATGACTCATGCAATGACCTTTGGCATGCTTATGAGCCATATAGCATGGAAAAAGAAACAATTCAAAATTGTAAATAGTGTTGGATTTATTAAAAGATCTTTGCACATGCACAAATTGCACATTTTCAACTTCTTCCATTTTAGGATGAATCTAGATACCAATAGCAACAACTATCAATGTTTTAAGACCCACTAGCTTGGATTCCAAATTTTCAATCCATTTTGGTTTTCAACAAATTTTTAAAAAAAGTTATGGAGCGTGCCCTCAAATGGGTGTGCATTATTTTAGCACAACATTGGAGACCTATTAATCCATGCCTAATGTTCTCATTTAGGTGTGTCCTTGGGTTGAGGAGAAGCTCACGTAGTGTAATTTTGAATGATTACTTGGTATATGTACAAAACAAAATTTTGATGTTTTTGAATAAATTGCTATATCCTATAGTCTTCAAGATGCATGCTTCACATGCAACATAGCACTTGTAATGCTTTAATGGTCTCATTCCAAATCCTTATTCCATAATTTTTTAGTCTCATGTTCAATTTTGGCATGTGTACTACAACTTGAAGACAAAGTTTGCCAAATCCCGTTGAGCAATGCATAAGTTATGGGTCATGCAAGATACCTATATGCAAAAGAGTCACTGAACCAAATCAAAGCATACAAGTTGTATGATCCCATCAATTACCAAAAGGTCATTATCTCAAAAGATGTAATCTTTGATGAGGAATCAGAATGGAAATTCTCAAATACACAGGAGATAGACACACCGATTACAGAGTCATCTACAAAAAAGGTTGATGAAGAGGAGCAAGAATTGCCAGAAGCAACCCAAGAAGAGCCACAGCAACTCAGACGGTCTACTAGGAAAACATACCACCATCCAGATTGATATATGCTCCGAACAGCAAAGCAATTTCGATCAAAACCACCAATTATGCTCTTATGACTACCACCATGGCTACAGAAGAGCTAGTGTACTTTAAAGATGTAGTTGATGAGCTAGAATGGCAAGCTACTATGAATGAAGAAATGGAAGCTTTGTACAATAATAATGCTTGGGAATTGTTTGACCTTCCACCAAGAAAGAAGGACATAGCAAACAAAGTGAAGTACAATCCAGACGGAAGCATTGAAAGATACAAAGCTAGACTAGTTGCAAAAGGATTTGCACAGCAATATGGTCAAGATTATGATGAGACTTATGCTCCAGTAGCAAATATGGATTCCATATGGTTCTTGGTATCACTAGCGACAGATGGAATGTGTACAAGCTCGAAGTCAAGAATGCTTTTCTCAATGGTTATCTAGATGAGGAAGTTTACATGCAACAACCAGCAGGCTATGTTGAACCATGAAAAGAGAATCAGGTTTGCCATCTAAAGAAAAGACTCTATGGCTTAAAGCAAGCACCAAAAAGTTGGTACAGCACAATCGACAAATATTTTGTTAATTTGGGATACATGAAGTCCAATGCAGATCATACTATCTACTAAAAAGTTCAAGGGGAAGACATTACTATTGCACTTTTCTATGTAGATGATCTGATTGTGACTGGAAGCAAGGTAGCTTCATCAAAAAGTTGAAATAAGAGTTACCTGCAAAGTTTGACATGAAAGATCTTGGACTTATGCACTATTGTCTTAGTATTGAGTTCTGGAGAGATTCAGATAGCACCTTCATGAGTCAGTTGAAATATGTTGACAATCTCCTGAAGAAGTTGCATATGGCATATTGCAAGATTGCAACCACTCCCATGGAACAGAGTTTGAAACTTACAAAATTTTCAAAAAAGCCTACCGTCAATGATAGGTAAGTACTATCGGCAACTCATCATATCTCTTATATGTCTGGCTATCACACGGCAAGATATTTGTTATGTAGAGAACTCACTTGCACAATTTATGTCAAATCCAAAAGAGACTCATTGGAATGCAAGCAAAAGATTCTAGAGATACATCAGTTTGGAATAGAATACAAATGAAGTCATCCAATGTTGCATGAATACTGTGACAGTGACTATGCCGGAGATCATGAGACTAGGAGATTGACACAAGGATTTGCATTTTTCCTTGGTCAAGGTGCTATATCATGGTTGTCAAACAAAAAACCAACTGTTTCTTTGTCTTCAACTGAAGCAGAACATAGAGCACTCACTGCAGGTGCATGTGAGGCTATATGGCTCAGAAGACTACTGTTAAAAATAGATTACTTTGATGAATCAAAGCCAATAACAATATACTGTGATAATCAATCGGCTCAAGCATTAGCCAAGAATCCAATATATTGACAAAACATGTGTGCCTCAGGATCTATGGAGCACTCTAAGGTGGATGGAACCTATGTGAAAACATGATGAAGAGAGTGCTCATGACATGTACCTCAAGTCAATTAGGTTCCAAGATAGATTAGCTTGGACTCATAAAGAGAATCTTGAGATAGTGCAAAGTGCTTGATTGATATTACTTCAAATGAACCTCCCTTTTATAGGTGAGGGTACTTACATCCATTTGCTTGCTCACATGTGGGATATCTCCTCCATGCCATGTGGCAGCTTGCCCTTTACTCATACCTTTGCTCTACAAGTGCTCATGGCACCACAACTCTCAACACCTACCCTTGGTGCCATGATTCTTTGGCTACTGCAAGGTGGTCAGATGTGAGTTACAAGATCAAATCCTCGCCTGGGTGCCTACATGGCTACTCTCAGGTGGTCAAGTTTTGATTTACAAAATATAGGCAAGGTTGGCAAGGTATTTGTTTCTCAATACATTCCATTGATGTTACCTTTTGGCTCATGGCTTGATGACGATGTTGTATAGTTGACTTGCTGGTTCTTCAATCTGCAATCTTCTTCCTTGTGTCCCAGCTTCTTGCAATGGTGACACTTTGGTTTGTTCTTCAATCTGCAGTCACTTTGATAGTGACCCATCCTTCCGCAATGGTAGCACTTTGTTGATGTTTTATTGAAAAGTGCTTGTTCTTCATTATAGCTGTTGCGTGTAGATGTCGATGTCGATGTCGATGCCTTCAACTCTCTTTCTTTTTCAAGAAGTGAGGATACACATTCCTCAAAATTTTGATCTGGCAAATTCTTCAAAGTGGTTGTCAGTGCATTGTACTTCGCAAGCATGCTTTTAAGGAGAATTGCAAGTGCATCTTTCTCCCCTACTTTTGCATTTATGCCTTCTAGTTGTGTCATAATGCTTTTGATTTTGTTGACAAATTGTGCCATGGATTCATTGAAGCCCATGTGCATACCATAGAATTCAATCTTAAGATGGATTTCTTGGTTTTTGGCTTTTGCACCCAACATTGTGTTCAACTCATCCCATGCATCCTTGGCATGATCCTTGGAGTCTATATGATGAATTATGTTTGGACCCAAGTGTAAACCAATGAGTGATAGTGCCGCTTCGTCTTTTTCCTTCTAGGCATCATTTTGTGTAGTGGGTATTTCTTCTTTTACAGTCTTCCAAAGCTTTTGATGCATTAGGAGATATCTCATTTGTGTAGACCACGTGTGGAATCCTTCCCCAGTGAACTTCTCAACAGTTGGGGTGTGTATTGCCATTGCAAAGGTCTTACCAGTTGATGATACTTTCAAATCTAGCAATGTCTAATTGCATACAACAAATCTGATTCAACAGGCATGTAGAGCTTAAAAAACTGGTTATTTTTCCTTTTTGGAGCGTGTGCAAATTCTTCCTGGATTGAAAGTTACGGCTTGTCAAAGATTCTATGAAGAAGAGGGGGTCTTGATGATGTGGCATAGGGATTCACATGTAGAATTCAAAGTGTGCTTACAAAGGAACTATGCTTGGGTGGCACTATGCCATGTGGCAGTCTTCTAACCAGACTGAGTTAACCCAAGTCTAAGAAAACTTAACCATGGTCCAAGTAACTGAACCTAACCATAAACTTTAACCAAGGTTGACCTTAACCACAGTTAAAGCCTTATTTGTCACGTGTCACTTTTGTGGTGAGACCTTGGAGAAGGAAGAAGGAAAACTTTGAGGTTTGCAGAGGCACGACGATGATGACGGCTTCGACGGACAGAGCTCGAGGATGACGGGTGGAGGAGTTGCAGCTCGTCTTAGCCTGCTTGCATCAATCTTGTCGTCACGTAGAGTCTTCTGTAGAATCAGCTGTGAGGAGCTTCAACTACTGGAGAGACGCAGTAGGATAAGAGTTGGACGTCTCTGAGTTTGTTGGAATGGAGGAGTCACCTACTGTGTGGATGTCGAGCCCGTGGACTACTAGATTGCACTGCTGGTAGAGCTCTTTGTAGAAGTCCTTCATGCAGGGTGGAGACTGTAGATTTGTTACACAGCCACAGAGCCGGGAGCACCACTGTTCATAGAGATGGTCAATGGCTGGAGCTACATTGTTGTGATGCTTTGCTAACCTTTAGGTCTACTGAAGAGGTTAGCGCTGTCACCTACGCTCTCCCCACTAGATGTGGAGCTTCTTTCAACACGGAGCTACTCTACGGGGAGGATTTCTCATCGATGCTACTGTTGCAAGAGGTGCTTCACTACCTGAGGTTTACAGTATTGCATGAGGTCATTTCCTTGTTGCTGCTAGCCTTGTAGGAGCGTTATCACTCACACTAAAATCTCTCACCTCTGTTAAACAAAAGAAACACTCTCAAACTCTCTTGGAACACCTCTCTATCTCTCTCTCTCAGCACAAAGAGTGGACTCACAAGAGCTCTCTCTTTTTCACAATGGAACTCTCACAAAACAATTGAACGAAAATCTTCAACTCTCATGGACAGAATTCTTTCAATCTAAAAACTAAAACTAACCTAGGAGAAAAACATGAGCTCCTAAGACATGCCTACAACTAATCTAGGAGACTAGACCTATGCTCTGATACCATGATAAAACATGTGTGCCTCAGGATCTATGGAGCACTCTAAGGTGGATGGAACCTATGTGAAAACATGATGAAGAGAGTGTTCATGACATGTACCTCAAGTCAATTAGGTTCCAAGATAGATTAGCTTGGACTCATAAAGAGAATCTTGAGATAGTGCAAAGTGCTTGATTGATATTACTTCAAATGAACCTCCCTTTTATAGGTGAGGGTACTTACATCCATTTGCTTGCTCACATGTGGGATATCTCCTCCATGCCATGTGGCAGCTTGCCCTTTACTCATACCTTTGCTCTACAAGTGCTCATGGCACCACAACTCTCAACATATATCACTCCAAGACAAAGACATTGATGTCAGAGAGCACTTCATCAAAGAAAGAGTGTTCTGGTGACACCATACTGCACCATTGTGTTAGCAAAGAAAATGTTGTAGACATCTTTACCAAACCACTCGGTAAAGAGCTTTTCGAGAAGAGCCGACAAGCTCTTGTTTTGACTCAAAGGAAGGACATTCCCAGTAAAGGGATGTGATGAAATGTACAATGCTCAATCCTTCTTTGATTCCGTAGAATCATGATTCATCATCTTGAGGGAAGGCCTACTTCATGATGTCGATCTTGAGGGAAGGTGTTGATAAACCATGCTCATCTCATCATGTGATCATATGTGCATAGCACTAATCCAATAGAGTGCTATAAAGGAAAGGGCTAGATGCCCTAACCCTATCCCTAAAAGGGTTTGTATATATTCCACATTTTCAACTAAATCTAATGTACAGTTAGCCATATGTGGTGTGCTCTCTAGCTGTTCCCTCTCTCCTCATCTCCACTCTTCTCCTCTCCCCTCTTCATATTTTGTCATCACCATGCTTAGTGATCTTAGCATAAGAGTCTAGCACTTGAGAGATATCCATCACCATGTTGGTATTGAAGGGAGCATCATGATGAGGCATTTTGAACAAAGGACCCTCAAGGACAACAACATTTGGCTTAGGTGACAAGCGATGTCGCCCAGGAGGCACCCTTAGTTCTCCAGCCCAAATAGCTTTCTTGATCAAGAGATAGATAGGGAACAAATACTCTTAGAAGGTGCTAAAGTACATTGCCTCAAAAGCATTAAGGAATTAATGCATGAGCTTGTACATGAGCTTACCTTGGGTATTGAGGTTTAGCCGAGAACAATCCAACTGAGTCAATTATTACTCCAATTGCTCAATGCATAGATATGTAATCATTTTCTCAAGTATTGATATATGTTTGCTTGGGCTTAATCCTTAGAGTAAGATATGCCAACATAGTTTTAAACTCTCCAAATGCAAGGAGGAGGAGGTAGACCATCATTGAGAGATTATCCAAAATTAAAATATTGGGTACCATGTAAGCTTTGGTGTCGAATTTAAAGGAAAGGCTTTGCATTTTATTAGACCTATTGTAAGCAATATGCGAACTAGCGTTCATACTAAGAATGCATTTTCTTAATAAAGATATCTGTATAACAAATGATTTCCATGATATTTTAGAGTTTTGATGCTTATGTTACATAGGCATGCTATTGAAGGATAACTATCTAAACTTCCATGCTATATGGATATATTTGAATAGAGAGAGTGGGTGAAAGAAATGAATTGATTCTTTAACTTAAACAAGTGGCTTGTGGAAATCGTGTTCATGCAATAGTAACTTTGAATATGGAGGTTGTTAGTTTCTTTCAAGTGTTCTTTTCAAGCATATCTTGATATAAATGAACTCATTTAAAAGCAAGCATGATTAATCCATATAAATTGATACATGCTTGCTTGAGAGGGAAAATTAGGATTAGCAGGCTGTATGGAGTTGATACAATAATGATGAGTCGAGGATAGGATCAAATCTAGCTAGCTCCTAGCTAGTAACATGTGATAAAGTTATGTGACAATACAATGACAACCACCAAATGAGTGACATGATGCATGCATGTAAGGTACACTAGTCCTTCCTAGTGATAGCAAATACGTTCCTTCAAAGAACCTTGCCCTTTATGCATGTCGAACCTAGGGAGGTGTTACAACTATGGTGTCTAGCAACCTCCCTCTTACTCACATACACATATCTAAATTCGGATCCTTGTTACTAAGTCACCATGGTGCTATTCTAGATGCTTCATTATTGAGCTATTAAGGCTACTCTTTACCTAAAATGATGCTTGCATCTTTTGTTCACTAGATGCTAGCAATGTTTCCACCCAAACAAAACTTAAGAAGCTCTACGATGATCAAGAAGAAGGCAACATTACTTAATTATGATAATTTGTCGTCATGTGATGACGAGTAATCCATTATTAAATCAAGAATATATTTGTCTTTTCACATTTTTAAAAGATTTTCTTTTTCTTGAAGATTTTTGAAAAGGAAGCCATTAGTGTATGTACATGGCCATCAAACAAATTAGATACTTTAAGAATCTTATGAATTCTTTTTATGATATGCAAAGCTCTATGAGCTAGTTGCATGCATTGAAGCTCCAAATAAAAATCATGATTGCTCTTCTTAAAGGCCAACTATGTAAATGCATCAAAATTATCTCACCTTAAGCATAATTCGCGTCAATAATCTAGCATATTAAGCATAATTATAGGTCACTACAAATTTAACCTACTGAAATCATTTAATTATGCTATACGGAATATGACTTAATCATCTTGCAAATTTTGTTCATCTACTTACAATGCTAAAACATTGTATCCACGAATCACTCCCTTTAGACAAGGTGGCAAAAGTACTATGATGCCACATAAATGCTTAAGAACAATCACTCTTAACAAGGCATTATTGACCCTCCTTGCTTTTAATGAATCCACAAATCACTCACCTTACACAAGGTGGCAAGAGTACTATAATGCCACATAAATGCTTAAAAACAATCACTCTTAACAAGGCTAATATTATTGACCCTTCTTGCTTTTAATGAAGATAAAAATGGTTATGCAAAACAGGTAACTCTTAACACTACATTATTTGCGAAACACGTCATAAGTGGGTCACTTTGACCAAAGAGGGCATACGCCCTAGTGCACTTTCCATAGACTCTTAGAGCCAAAAAAGGACTATTGCAAGATCGTTTACAATTCATTCGGTTTGAAATTTAGAATCAAATTTCTAAACAAAGGGCAATTGTATGCAACGCTTTTTTTTAAAAGAGGCACTTTGCTATTAACTGAAGAGAAGTTCCAAATGCTGGCGAATTTTCAGTATAGTTTTATTGCCATTTTAACAGAAAAACGACGAGGCTAAAGAAGCTCTACATTCGATAGGTCCACTGCAATGCGGGACATGGAAGTGGTCTGAGCTATTAAACTGTTCATATGGAGATCGGGACCCAGCACCGGCTACTTGAACCGAATGGATAGGGCCGACAATCTTTAATGATTATTCGAACGATCGTGTCCCGGACAGTAGTGGATCCTCATTGTGAGCACTGTGTATTCTTCAAAGAAAAGAAAAAGAAACTTTGTCAATAAGTTCCTGCGTAGACTTGAAAATTGAGATACGACTTTAACGCTTAAAATGCTAGATGCGGAGAAAGAGAAACTATACAATCGAACCATACCAGAAGGTCCAAGTAGCTTCCCATGATAAGATGCCTAGTATTTGGGAGGTGGAGGCGGAGATGTGGAAGGATAGCCGGGAGGAGGTGAGCTGCAGGGAGGGGGCGGAGGAGGCGAGTAGGCGCAGGGGGGAGGAGGGGAGGAACTGTAATGGTATGGAGAAGGGGGAGGGGGCGGGGGAGGAGGAGGGGGGGGAGGAGGAGGAGGAGGAGGGGGTGGAGGGGGAGGGGGAGGGGGAGGGGGAGGAGGAGGAGGAGGAGGAGGAGAGGAAGGGGACGGAGGAGGAGGGCTACTAAGGTAAGGGTCTGGGTAATGATCTTTGAAAGGATCTTCAACAGGAGGATGTTTGAAGGGGTCTTGGATAGGAGGGAAAGGGTCGTGGATAGGAGGGAGGTGAGGGAGGTGGTGGAAGAGCTCCTGGGGGGGCTTAATGGGAAGGCTTGGATGGGCGATATGAGGGAGCTGATGAGGTTGGGCTGGATGGATAGGAAGTGGGTGTGTAAGAGGATCGAAGGGGTGAGGGCGCGAGGCAAGGCAGCTTGCTGCGAGCAGAAGAAGCTGTAGAGTGAAGGAAGCGGCAAGAAGCTGAGTGAAGGAGGTGAAAGCAGCCATGGCGAACGAAGACGTTGAGGAGTTCATCGTCTTCGTATATCTTATTATATAGAATGGCGCTGCTGCGTTGGTTTGTCTACGTGCATGGATTATTATTATTTGTTTTCTTGCTTTGATTACGCTGCCCGGGTAGTTCATTGGCGGTTGCGCTAATCTTGCCTCTGTATCGCAGTCTCGCCGCTAACTTTGGCCTGCGATCCTTCCTTTGGGATCCTCCATTTCAGGGCTGCCAAATCGCCATCTATGTAGGAGTGCTGCTAACATCGAGACACCAGTTAATGACTTTTGTCATTGCTACGGCCTGCCCAAAAGGTTGGCGGAACTAAAAGCAGAAGCACCAACAAAAAGCAGTACTAGTAGGAGAGAGGAAGCAAGGAGAAGCGCCAACAAAAAGCTCTAGTAGTAGAAGAGAGGAAGGAGGAAATTTGTATCGCAATTGATGCTAAACTTGTGAAATAATAGGCAGAACTCCCTTTCAACCCCAACATCATCACTAAGATCTTTCCCAACAACGCAGGCCAAAAAGGCAACGCTAAGCGTATATCTAGTGTTGAATGCCATCTTCGCTTCAAGAGAGCACATAACTATTTTAAACCACTCTGACACGAAATTTTGCCATTTTCTCTACGCTGAGAAGTAGGGACATCCTTTTACCTATCCCATTCCCTCGTCTCTAGCTGCATCAATCTTTGGGGCAAAGTAGGAATGCCTTGTTTCATCACTTCAATATATCCATGGCATAGTGATCCCGGCTCAAGATCCCAATCAAACGAGATTACACAGCTTTAAATATGTGTTGAAATTGAACTATGTAATGCTTGAGGCATGGGTCTCCTGCTTTAATGAATCTGGAGCTTGCACTAGGGGCTCTATGGAATAAAGAGAAGATAATTCTAGAGCGTTCACAAGAGGGTCAATGCATGATCAAGCATAACCAATCATGAAACCAATTTTGGGCACTTCTCAACGTAGACAAGCAACGGGGATTTTAAAAATAATGGGCGGCATGGACTAGTGCACATGCTCGCCAAGATTTTTTTCCGATGTGAAATGGAGAGCCTCAATTCTAACCACAATAAAAATTTTACCAGCCACCATCTTTATTGCATCATCAGATCTATCATCTAATGTGCGATGAGATGACATACCACATTTCCTGCATGTGGCACTACTCGTGTATCTTTTAATGTGCAGGATTCTCATGGAGGACATAAGACCATGCTAACCACCGTGCTTGCTAGACCACCACCATGCCCACATCAATCAATGCATCTACTGTAATCTCGCCGAATTGATAACTGCGAGGACAAGGTATAGTGGCCCATGTCAACCACGATGATAGTTGTAACCAACCAATAGAAACCAAACATGTCATCCCACATGAAAATATTTCAAATGAAGGGTGATCCTAAAGCTTAATCACAATGGTCAAAACTAGCCACACCCATGACCGCAATGGTTGTACAAGCCAGGTCACTCCACATGGAAAAGATTTTTTGCAGCTCAATCAATCCTAAAGCTTAATTGGGATCGTATCTTAACATTTTTTAAAAATAATATAAACATCAGGCTTTCAAATATGTGCTATACATCTTAACATTTTCCAATGCTACACTATATATTGGTTAAGACTTAGTCTGCCTTTCATTACTGCTCAGACACTGAAATATTGGAATCTCAACAGTTTGACAAGTTGCACCAAAATCAATAACATGTTTGTATACACATTTGTATTACAAAAAAATAGTTCTTTTGATACATGAAAGCACTTGCTACAAAAAAGAGTGTTATTTTGATATCAGAAATCTCAACAATTGAGTAGCTTTGATATAAGAAAGCTCATCAATTCTTGAGCTACTCACATTAGGGGAGAATTGGGGTCTCCAAAGGGCCCCCTATTAGTGTTTCTTAATTTCAAGGGACTAGTGAGGTATTTGAGGTGTACCAATGGGAGTGCTCCTTTTTGTGGGGCAATGCCATGTTGAGGTGAAGGGTGGGCAAACCCACAAATAGCCCCTATTGGCTACTCCTCTTGCATTGGGGACCACTCATGTCTTGAAGTTGTGGTGGTGCAATGGTTTGCAGACGGCGGCCATAGCTTGATGATGTCATCGGATTGATGTATGTTGCATTATACCAATACACATTCTTCATTCACAAGGAGGCCAACTTTTCCTCAGCATGCATTTGCTTACCTAAATCCTCATGAATCGCAGTGAACTTGCCTATGAATGATTCAACTAGTTCCCACTCCTTGAGGTCCAAAGGGAAGACATCTACCACCATGAATAATAGCTCTTAGAAACCAAACACAAAATTTCCAAATGGACTCATTACACTTACAGGTGAAAAAGGTACATAGATAGAAAAGCTCACAGTGTGATGGTATCCTAGATTGATTGAATGATGGAGGAAGCTGCATATCTTTTCCCATGTAAACATGTTGCACTTTTCCTTTCTTCCCAAACTTGAACTTCAAGATGCGCCCCTTCCACTCATGCAAGATGTCACCTCTCTTGCTCTTGGGAAGCTTATGTGGACCTTTGGCTGATCCTTTCATCACTATCCAGTCATTTAAGTTGTAGGTGCAAGGGATCCACTCATGCAATGCATTTCTGGTGTTGTGGAAGACACAAGAGGTCACAGCATTGTGTGGTCTTGTAGCCTTTCTCCTCACCATGCTTGCAAAGGTTGCAATAGTAAGAATGGGACTCCTACACAAGGCAATGCAACTCCAACAAAGGCACAAAAGAGGGAGAAGGAGAGGGGTAGAGCAGCAGCAACAGAGGCACAGGAGAGGGAGAAGGAGAGGGACAGAGCAGCAGCAACAGAGGCACATGAGAGGGAGAAGGAGAGGGACAGAGCAATAGCAACAGATGCATAGGAGAGGGAGAAGAAGAGGGACAGAGTAGCTCCAATAGAGGCATAGGAGAGGGAGAGGTGAGAGAGAGAGAGAGAGAGGAGCCAGAGCAAGCAGACCAGAGTAGGAGGGGGGAGAGGGAAAATGTATGGTATTTGGTTCAAGTCTGAGTGATTTGGCAGGCTAGACCAGAACAGTGGGGGGCAGAGGTCCTAGAAAGAGGGAGGGGAGAAGAAAAATTCACCACAAGGGCCCTACCATCCCATTGAAGGCAATTTTGAGCTCATGTGGGGGAGGTGCACCTAGTAGGAGGGTTAAACATGGGTTAACAGGGGGGGATGGTTTGGGTGGTCCCTAGTGTAAGGGGAGCAACCAATAGGGGCTCTTTGCGGGCCTACCCACCCTCCACCTCAACATATCATTGCCCCACACCTTCTAGCACTCTCATTGGTACACCTCAAATCACTCTCTAATCCCTAGAAATTAGGAAACACTAATTGGAGGCCCTTTTGAGACCCCAATTCTCCCCTAATGTTAGTAGCCATAATCATTCAAGATGTAGGTGTAGGGAACCCATTTACCTAGTGCATTTTTGCTCATGTGGGACATAGAGGACATGTATGGTCTCCTCACCATGCTTGTAGAGAGATTACAACAGCAAGAGTGGACCTAAAAGTGCAGCTTGGAGGGAGAGAGCATCTCCAATAGAATGAGAGAGAGGGAGAGGGGGGGTGGTTATAGAGGGTGCAACTGAAGGTGGAGAGCAGCTCTAAGAGGTGCTGTAACTAGGATTGGAGGGAGAAAGAGCAAAGGGGGATGAACAGCTACTACAAAGGTTTTGTAGCCTAGGAATGGAGGAAGAAAGAGCATTGGGGGATGAGCCACTACAGCAGGTGCTGTAGCTAGGAAAGGAGGGACAAAGAGCAAAGGGGGCTGAGCAGCCACTGCAAGAGGTGTTGTTGCTAGGAATGGAGAGAAAAAGAGTTGCTGCTGTAGGAGGTGATGAGAGGGAGAAAGACAGTGGACCAGAGCACGAGGGGGTAGAGCAGCTGCCGATTGAGCTCCCATATTTGAAAAATGGAGGGAGAAAGGAGATGGACCAGAGAAGAGGAGGAGGCAAGCCTGCAACAAGTTGAGAGGGGGGGAAAATTCACCCAGAAGGGCGCACAACCTCTTGAATGCATTTTAGGATTGTTTGGGGGAGGTGCACATGGGAGGAGGGTCAAGCATTAGTTAAGGGGGGGGGGGGGATGGTAAAGAAGTTCCTTTATTTGCTTTGCCACCTCTTCTCTTTCAGCTCTAGAAAGTTTGTATGGATCTTTGTTGATTGGCTTAGATCCTGGCTCCAACACAATTGCATGGATTGCAGCAATGTGGACTTGAGGACATTGCAATTGTATAAGGACAAGATTGCAAAGGATGTGGGCATGGCCATGAAGTTTACATTTGGATCCAAATGGGCACGGTTATCTTAGTTTATGCCTTAGAGTCCTTCTACTTTACCTTAAATTGTGGTAAGATTAGCCATTGTGTGGAGAAGTGCATGCATAGTGCCAATTTCATTCCTCCTGGAACTTTGAAGATTGCTAACAATGTGTTTGACTAGTTCAACGTTTAATTTTTTGTCTGTCAAATCCTAGTTATTGCTTCAAAACATGATGGACAATTAAATTAAAATGTTATTTCTTTTAATGTTTTCTCCTTTCAGTTCATGGTGGTAAATGTTTTTAAAAAAATTTGGGGATTTTATGATTAATTTTAATTTTTAGGGTTTTGATATATATTAAGGGGTAAGAGCCCCTTTTACATCACATTCTCACTCACATTTAGAGAGCCATAGAAACACCCATCCTCAGAAGTTACTCCCTGCATCAATTGCTATTTGCCATGGATTCAGCTAGAACTGCGTTCCATGACTTCATCTCACAAACTACATTTGTAGATTGTGAGGAAAAGCTATTTTTAGTGTTTGATAGGACTTTAGATGTCCTAGGCACATATATGTGAGCCAAGGATGACTTCTTAGACCTCATCCTTTGCATGCAAGATAATTTCTCAAATTTCGCCTATACACTTGACCACACTTCAAAGAGATGGGTTCCCATAGATTACATAAAGTATTTGTTTGTAGAGGAACCCAAGTTTGTAAAGCACTTGGCCCGCGTTTGTGACAACCTTACAGATGAAGGTTCAAGATAGTCGAAGTTCAAGACATCTTAGACGCAGGGATCACAGGAAATACAAGCACCAAATTCCTTTCATGGGAGATGACATTCATCTTCCTTCTCCAAGAAGGAAATTTAGAGGAAGAAGCCTCATCGTCTAGCACCCCCTCTATTAGAACTGCTAATCTAGTCATTCCTAGACTAGCCTCGGACATCTACATGGAAGAGAGTCTTGATGATCCAACAAAGGAGATGGAAGTAGCTCAAGCATTGAGCCTACTTCAAGAGCCCCCAGTAGAGCAAGAATCTGCATCGGAGACCATTGACCCAGACTTAGAATTATGGTCCTTGTCCCCCCTCATCATCGATGGAGAAGAGTATATATTCCTCCATGACATAGAGATTCTTTTTGAACTACGAGAGGATGAGGCACTCGAAGTCCTATCGGGGTTCGACGTTGACACAAGAGTCAAAGATCCCAGGGTTTTAGGTACTGAAGACCAGACAATGGAAGACTTTTTCTTGACGATGCTGGTTTCAATGAGGGATGCAAACATGTCGGTATACGATGCACAACCCTCTCATGTAGAAGCTTCCACCTCCAACACAGGTCATGAGAAAGCATCCACCTCCCAAATGGAACATCACACAGCACCTAGTTCCATCAACACTGCAAATGAGGAAGGGACAGAAGTCGACAATGCTGTAGTGGTAAGAGGTGGTAAGTTCAAATAATATTTTTTATTTTGATGTTCTTTCAGTAAAATTTGTTTTGTCGGTCTTCCCATCAAATCCCCCCTCAAGGGAATGCCTCAAGCTATGTCAAGGATACATCTAGTCACATAGTATCTCAAGCCATCTCATGGTGGTCAAGGATAAATCTATGGCTAGGATCTCATGCTAGCAAGGGTTCCCAAGGGTGTGAAGTCAAACAAAGGGATACATAAGACCCTCCAATGGTTATCTCCCTTGCATGTACATGCACACAATGTCTGCAGGAGGTACCATGGAGCTAAACACATACACATGGCCTACATCATATGGTGATCAGAGGTGTTTACAAAGAACACAATAGTTTATTCCAGTCATTTTGGAGGACTATCCAGGCAGAGTACCTTCACTCAACATAAAAGAGAGATCTGGAGCATATGTGGAGCTGGTTCAAAAAGCATAATCATCATAGGAGGCCTCATCTTGTGGAGGCACATCAACTGAAAGTAAATTGGCAGTTTCTGGTTTTGTAGTTGCTTCCTTTTTGTCCTTACAAAACTTTTCATGGTGATTGTTTTTGCCAGATGAGGAGGTTCGGACCAGAAAATTTCTCCATAGTAGCAGATTGAGAAGACTCCATGAAATATGAATATCAAACCTTAAGAACTGAAAAAATTCTATTTTACAACACCTTGTGACAAATGTTGTAGCAAACAGATGCAAGTTTAGAAAAAGCAGTTTCTTATCATTCGATGCAAGAACTAGGAAATGTCAAAATTGTCAAAATGCACCGCTTTGTCTTGCAAATAGGCTGGTAGCTTCAGAGAATATTGTCAATGAACATACACATCTCTCCTCCTAGTTGACCATAGAAAGAAAAGCAAGGGTGCTCTTCTTGCAAATACAAGCTCAGAGATACGCTTCCAATAGTGGAACCAATGTAGCAAGCCTATAGTTTGTAGCAAAATGAAGTTCACCAATGGCCAACCCTTTAGAGCCGTCGCAATTGAGACCTGAATTATTGACTACTCTTTGCATCAAAGAAGCTTCAAGAGCTTCAACTTTGAGAATATAAAACGACCATAAATAGCGATGGTCGAGCACCAATAAACTCTTGCAAATCTTCATCAATTGAAATAGTCAAGGAAGAAAAAGAACACTCCCAATCAGAGAGTCCTTGAGAACCATGAGCAGAATCCAAGAGTCTCCAAAGAATCTCGGCAAGTCTATCACTTAACGTCCTCAGCAGAGAGTAGATCAACAGTAATAAACATTTTATTCTATGGAGAAAACAATGGTGGAACAACAGCACCAAGTATTCCTAGAACAAATGTTGTCGTGGGTACGAGCGGATCAGCATACAAAAGCCATGCTTCTAAGCTTCATCAATTATAGAAAAATTATAAAGGATGGATATTGCTAGAGCATGACTAGGCCCTTGGCTAAACCTCCAATGACTTTAGGCACTAGCTGTGGGTAGAATACTGTGAACATCATTGCAACCTTTCCATATCAGAATCAGTATAGCTGGAAGGGTAACTTCAGAACATGACTCTCACACATTAGCAACCAGTGTATAGAACCTCTCCTAGCATCTTTTGTGATGTTCAACTATATGCAAATCTTCTACGGTGGCCTTCAAGCTATAGAAATTAAAGGTTGTTCTTGTTGCAAATGGAAGAAACTCGTCCGTTGACTCGAAGTAAACTTATGTCAAGAGTGTTGCAAGACCAAAGACTACAGATTTGGCAAGAGAAAGAAGAGGGAGAGAGCCACGAGAAGAATGACATCGAGCTCAAGGAGGATAGAACCGCTCTGATACCATGTTGGAAGAGAGCATGGAAGCAACAGAAGATAGACACAATGAAAAGAAGCGCTCATAAAATGAAGAACAATGAGAGCCATATGTAGGGCATCTCTACATGATCACTGACATCATCGATGACCTCTGACCAAAGGCCACTGAGCTCATCTACTCCCCTAGAATCTAGCCAACATCTAGATGGCATCTACTCCCACCTAACTATGTTATGGGCACCTAATTGTGCCTCTAGCACACACACACATAGAACCCAAGGTGTG
>NC_141621.1:22838972-22852617 GCF_047967505.1 Dipteris shenzhenensis
GGTTGTCACTGCTTGCATTTATGATTGGTTGGGTAGTGTTTTAGCAAAGCTCTGTATGTGTTTTGGCAGGTTATTTGCATGTGCTTTTGACTTCTTAGATTCTTAGCTTTTAAGCACAAAAAGCATACCGACCAAACGTGCTACCACCCACATAGAATATTCTATTACTTACAATCCTGAAGTCTTTGTCTCCTTTTAACTATGTTGGGCATCTTCATCTTTGTGTCCTCACCACTTGCGTTGTTGTCTAGAGTCCCAATACTCATGGAACATAAAAAGAAATCCCCAATCTAGCCACAATGGCAAATTTATTGTGTTGTGTGCTAGCCTTTGATGACATTATAGATCTTTCCAAGTACAATTCAATAGCCAAGGGAACAAGATCAATAGGAAGAGAGGATTACAAAGAATATTACTATCTCCTAAGTGTACAAAAGATCTATAATTTCATGGAAGCCTGTGTTGTGTGCTAGCCTTTAATGAAATCATAGATCTTTCCAAGTACACTTCGGCAGCCAGTGGATATGAAGAGGAAGAGAGGATTACAAAAAATATTACTATCTCCTAAGATGGTATGGGAGATATCTATAATTTCATGGAAGGCTATACAGCAGGTTTCTTTTCATGTGCTGAAGATATGGACTGTCATATGCTAGTTAATGCTAGTTAGGACATGAAGTATGACGGTAGGGGCTTGCTTTTGAAGTCCTTGAAAACAATTGTCATATCAAAATCCTTTTTCCCAAGTCCTTTACATGTGCTTTGGTAGTGCTTTGCATGTGCTTGTTACTACTTTGGCAGTGCTTTATGACTACTTGTCCTTTTCTTAACTGCTTTATGAGTGCTTTTCCACTACTTTCTACTTGTAATGTGCTTTGCATGAAATTTACAAGTTTTGTGTATGTGCTTTGTGACTGCTTTGAAAGTGCTTTAACATTGATTTGTGGCTGCTTGCCCACTGCTTTCTATATGAGGAGTCCTTTTACATGTGCTTTTCAATGCTATGACAATGCTTTAGTGGTGTTTTGTCACTGCTTTCTTTTGTGATTGGTTTGGTAGTGTTTTAGCAAAGCTCTGTATGTGGTTTGGCATGTTATTTGCATGTGCTTTTGACTTCTTAGATTCTACTAAGAATTGCACAGTGACTACTTAACCACCACTACTTTACAACTTCTCTGTATGTGCCTTGTGACTACTTTAAAAGTGCTTTAACATTGATTTGTGGCTACTTGTCCACTGCTTTCTATTCAAAGAGTGTTTTACATGTGCTTTGATATAGCTTTACATGTGCTTTGGTAGTGCATTGAAAGTGCTTGTTATTGCTTTGGCAGTGCTTTATGAGTGCTTGTCCTTTTCCTGACTACTTGATGAGTGCTTTTCCACTGCTTTCTACTTGTAATGTGCTTTGCATGAAATTTACAAGTTATTAGTATGTGCTTTGTGACTACTTTACAAATTCTATATATGTCCATGGAGTGCTTTACATATGTGCTATGATTTCTATCTATAAAGTAATTTCTATCCATGATTTCTATCCAATTGTGCTCCCTTTGTTTTGTGTACCGGCATAGGTTGAGTTCTTCCAGCCATTCAAGGAAAATTTTCCAGAGATTAGGATTCAACAACGCTTGTTTGAGTGCTTGAAGCCCTATTTTATTCAAAAGATGAAGGACAGATACACATGCTATTGCATTTATCATGTGCAAATGTGTTTTTTGAAGGATGCAGTCAACTATAGCTCAGGACCCAGAGTTTTGGGATTCATGGAGCATGCTACAACTGGGATTGTAAGGTATGTGAAAATAGCAAAGGGGAGTGTGGCTACAAAGCTATTCCTGAGATTAGGATTCAACAACACTTGTTTGAGTGCTTGAAGCCCTATTTTGTTCAAAAGATGAAGGACAAGTACACATGCTACTGCATTTATCATGTGCAAATGTGTTTTTTGAAAGATGCAGTCAACTAGCTCAGGACCCAAAGTTTTGGGATTCATGGAGAATGTTACAAGTGGGATTGTAAGGTATGTGAAAATAGCAAAGGGGAGTGTGGCTACAAAGCTATTCAACGTGCTAACATGAGTGTCACTAGTCTTTAGAATTTAGAATTTTGTGTTGTGCCCCAAATCTCTTGAAGCCTGCTACCACCATCGTGGGTGTCTTCTGGGTGACTATAAAAAATGTGGCCCATGCAAAATGTCATGCTACCCACGCTAGATGAATTTTTTCTAGAAAGGTGATGGTGAAGGTCTTTGAGAATGTGAAGACAGGAACCATGGTGTGGGGGAAAAAGAAGCAAAGGAAAGACCCTATTGGCAAGGAGATGTATTGCAATGAACTTATAGGATTAATGAAGGCTCACCTAAAAATATTCATCAAGCACAATTACACTTGTAGGTGGTAGGCTGAACAATTCAAAGAGTGTCTGCTGAGGTTTCCCAAAGATGTTGTGGTTTCAATGGTGGTCTTTACAAAGAACTATTCTTTCAAGGAGCAAAATGAGATTCAATCCATGCATTGGCAATCTAGCCAGGTTACATTTTTTGTCCACATAACATACATTGTCCGTATTAGATCTGAGGTGAAGAAGACATTTCATTTTTTCATTTCAGAAAGTGACAAAATAATGACAGCTTCCAATAGATGCAGCTTTAGTAGTCCACACATCATAGTGGATTAGTTCCAATGGCCTCTTACTCTCTTGAACATGTCTAGGAAATGGTTTCTTTGCCTGTTTTCCAAATTGACAGGCTTCACATACCTTATGCATTTTTGCAACCTTGAACTTAGGCAATCCTGCAACAATATTTTGGGCCTGCATTAATTTAAGTTGCTGTACATGAACATGACCAATGTGTTTATGCCAGATATCAATATCTGTAACTACACTGGTCCCATGTGCAAACATTGTTGCACTCAATTTAGGCATGTCCACATCCAACGTAAACATCCTGCCCTTCTTCTTCCCTTTTTCTATCAAGTGACCTTTATTTTTCATATCCTCAACAAAGCATCCATGAGGATTAAATCTGACCTGCAAGCCCTGCTCCACCATTTGACCAATAGAAACCAGGTTCTTGGTGATATTCAGGACATGAAATACATCAGACAGGTATTTCTTTTTCCCATCCTACATAGACCAAGGAATTTAACCAATCTACACAATAGGATGTGCAGTATCATCACCAGTCTCCACAAATCCTAGTCTTTCCATTTTTGTATCCATTTTGCATGACCTGTCATGTGGTTTGACGCACCTGAGTCAACATACCACACATCATTGCTTTCTTCTACACTTGCCACAAAATTGGTCATGTGCTGCACCATAAACAAATGCTCATTTCTGTCATCCCCCTGTCTACTAGAGGATGCATAATTGCCTTGCTACAATTTTCCATTCATGATGTCATTCTGCTTTTTATACCAATCTTTAGCCATATGACCCATTTTACCATAGTAGTAGCATTCAACATTGTTGTTTGCATTTTGGCCTCTGTGCCATACACCATGACCTCTTTGGCTCCCCTTGCCTCTAAAGTTACCACGTCCTCCTCCACAGGATTGATTTCTTGAATTTGCTGCATATTCTGATTTCTGTCACGGCCTCTAGATCGGCCTGCTCTACCTCTGCCTCTACCTCTTCCAGCATTTGAGTAGAAGATAGGTTCTTTTGAAGTTCTGCCTAAAGAAGATGCACCACCATTTCTCTGCTCTTCAGAAATTAGAAGAGCAATCAACTCCTTAATATCAGGAAATTTTTCACGGATGCCAATGGATGTCCAAAATTGTGCATAATCCTTTCCTAGGTGATTCAAGGTCACAGAAACTAAATCATCATCTTCCACTGGTGACCCATGCTACTTGAGCTGCATTTTCCTGGCTTGCGTATTTGTGCTATACATTTTTGTCAAAGTATCCCATGCCTCCTTCAACATGCTTGCATCCTGAATATGCACAATCATAGAATCTGAAATACTGATAGACAGCCAGTACATAACTTTTATGGCTCTCTCATGCCATCCTTTAAATGCCTACAACTCCTATTGATTGGGAACATTAGGAATAACTGGTTCTTGTTCAGCTTCAGTAATGAAATTCCAATAGCCTTTTCCCTTAAGGAAATTTGTCATTCTAAACTTCCATGCTTGGAAGTTGTTCTTCTCAAGCTTTTCAATGACTATCTGTGAAAGAGCATCAGATGCCATTACAGAACACTGTAAAAATATTCTGTCATTGCAAAAAACACAACTTTTGCCTCACAAGGGCAAATCTGCAAAACTGACGAAAGTGGTATTTGACCACACAGTCACTTCCTAGTGACGATTTTGCATCAACAATCAATAAGAAATATAATAGGCATATGATGCAATTTCAGCAGCAACTTTTCACCGACGTGCAGAATAGTGGTCGCACAGCAAAAACAGGGCACTTTTTTGAGTGCCTACAGAAAACTTACGCCACCAAGACGGGCCCCGAAATGGCTTCGAATCAAAAAAATAATCGCGAAGGGCGTCCCAATCTGAGACAGCAGTGCACTCTTGCACTTTTCAGCTGTGCTACCTATAGAGATTTGCTCCCAAACTCAAAAAAGGAAAGCAACACTGATCCTATGACCAAGACACTGCGAACTTGGTTTGCTTTCTTGAGCTCCTTACCATGAACTTGGCTCTAATACCATGTGAAGCGAGTGGGAGAGAAGTAAGGAGTCTCACGTGCAGCTTTCTCACATACACAATGGGGGAATACACACAAAGGTGGAGGCTAAAAATAGTTTTCCTCTTCTTAGTTGTGAAAGCCAAAAGAACTCTCTCTTCATACAAAAGGAATAGGTGAACCCCTATATGTGGGTCTCAAACCAAACTCAGCTAACCTAGGTGGCATACTAACTGAGCCACTAACTAGAGTACATAAAGATAACTGTCATCTAGCTATTATTCATGAGCGGTGTACCAACTGCATCTGTAGCTAGCAAGTCGATGACATAAATGCACAATGGTCACCTTGGCATATCACGAGTGGAGCTCGATATCTCAACAAAATGATCCCTAGCTTTACAGCATTTCTTTTTCGTACTCTCCTATGTGAAGCACATGCTATCTTTGCACTCATATTAGGCCAGAGTTTGAAAGGACCTTTTGTATACATGACAAATGCTAATTTTTTATCACCTATACAAACCACAACATGATCGAGCTTCATCAAGGCACCTCTCTCCATCTCTCACCCTCTTATTAACACATGTTTATGCACAGGTGCAAATATCTACAACTCCCAATTTTCAAGCTGTAATTTTAATAAGATACAATTTCCTACCTAGCTTTTAAGTTCTTTGGGGGGAGTGATGAGGTAAGCAGTCACAAACCTCAAATGCAAGATAGTATAAGATTAATGTATGATAATTAGATTATTTTAAGGTTTCTGATCTCTATTCAGATGGAGAGCATGCGTAATAACTGGAAGACATTTAGACTACAATAAGAGACATCACAATACCAATGACTTGATTAAGATGGCATTTCATTACACGGGGTAGACCCAGATTCCAAATCTAAAAATTACAATCTCTTACGGAGCCCATGGGCAGTGCATACTTGCTTTCAGGTTTGCTATAGGACTTGCATCCTTCTCACGAACCTTCTTAGCATTACTTGGTGTTTTAGTCCTTTTTGCTCTACTCTAGTAGGCATTTGATGGATTGGCCTTGGCTGCATTGCTCTACGTGGTCTTGCACTTTGTTAGTACCTTTATCCATTGCCCCATAGTCAACCCATCTGGACTGGTCTCATGGTTGGGAGCAGCATCTCCTATAGTTGTGGCTGCATTTATGAGATCATCCAAATCTGCCTATGTAGGTATATCACCCATTTGTGTGTCTGTTCCATCTTCTAAGTCAACCACGTTTACAAGACTCTGCATAGACCTTCAGCTGCCTGACAAAGGTGTTATCTCATCTTCATTAATAAACGTACAATTACGTCCTCTTTCGACCTTTTTTGACGACCTTGCCTGCTCATTATAAAAAATAGTTTTCCCAAAAGGAGAATGGGGCTCAGGCCCTGGGCTGAGGCCAGGAATCTTCTCATGGGCTATGCTACCCAAGAAAGGTGTAAGCTCACCAATAAATGCCTGTGTAGGTCCAAGTATTCAAGGCTTGTCTAATGATCCTAACTCTGAATTATTAACAAAGATTGCATCCATAGAACATGCCAAATTTCAAATGGGGATTTTATCTCGGTGGAGAAAACACATGCAAACTAATGCAAGAACACATTTATTAATCATGTAGTCATGCACAAACAATGCAAAAACAAAGCACTAACTGTAATAAATATACAAAGAACTCCCTAAAAATCATCATAAAGCACACAATGCACTTGCAAAGCCCATGCAAAACATATGCAAAGAAGTCCAAAAGTAGAAGGAAAGCAAACAAAAATCTAAACCCAATTCTTAAGCATTACCAAACCAGTCACAAAAGAACTGACAAAATTAAGTTGTCACAAAGCAATGCCAAAGCATTTTCAAAACAACGACTATTTACATAGAAAGCAATGCCAACAAACCAGTCACAAGCAGTGCAAAAGCACTCACAAAAGCAAGCAGTCACTGTTAAGTTACATCACATAGTGGAACAGAAATTGAACAAAGAATAGAGAGTACACAACAAACTGGAGATGAACAAAAGCACTCACAAAAGCAAGCAGTCACTGTTAAATTACACGACGTAGTGGAACAAAAACTGAACAAAGAATAGAGAGTACACAACAAACTGGAGATGAATAAAAGCACTCACAAAAGCAAGCAGTCACTGTTAAATTACACGACGCAGTGGAATAGAAACTGAACAAAGAATAGAGAGTACACAGCAAACTAGCTATGAACAAAATTTTTCTTCAATACTGATGTAGTGCAGATGATGGCTCCATCCACCTGTGTGCTCCCATAGTGGAGCTTAGATGGTGATCTCTAGACAGATACTAGCTGAAGAGCTACTAGCTAGATGATCTCTACTAGAAGATCTGATCTGGTACAATGGACTGGGGAGGTCGCCTCTTTATAGCTATGAGGGTGGTAGTCAGATCAACCTAGTCAGTGGAACCGACCAGTCAACCTAGCTGGTGAAGCTGACCAATCAACCTAGTCGATGGAACCAACTAGTCATCCATGGAATATTCAAGGAATATTACCTATATCGTCTCCTCAGGGGCTTTCGCCCCCGAACCCCCACTAGGGGGTCGCTATGGCCCCCAGGCCCCAGCAAGAATAAGGGGCTCCCACACAATCACCTTTCTACCATCAACAGTCTCATTGATAGACCTCATCTGATATGCAAGTCAAGATCCATCGAGTGTCGTGGGCTCACACATGGCTTCTCCTCATATGGGGGCCTTATAACTTGAGCACCTTGTACCACTGGTGGTTACCAAGAGGGTGGGGCATTGAGCATATCTAACAATCACAAAGCAGTAACAAAGCATACTGAAAGCAATGACTGTTTACATGGAAAGCTATTTTAAAAGACAAAGCAGTGGTAGAGCAGTCACAAAGCACTACTAAGCATTGACAAGCACACATACAAAGCAGTGCTAAAGCAGTGAGACCCACAAAGCACATGTAGGGTACTTTGCATTTTCCATGTAAAGAAGTCTAAAAATGCAAAGCACTGACCAAGTAACCAAAAAGCAGTGCCAAAGCACTACCAAACCACTCACAAGCAGTGCAAATGCACTGCAAAAGAACTCACAAAAGCAAGAAGTCACAAAGTAGTGCCAAAGCATACTGAAAGCAATGATTGTTTACATGGAAAGCCATTTTAAAAGAGAAAGCAATGGTAAAATAGTCACAAAGCACTGCTAAGCATTGACAAGCACACATACAAAGTAGTGCCAAAGCAATGAAACCCACAAAGCACATGTAGAGTACTTTGCATATTCCATGTAAAGTAGTCTAAAAATGTAAAGCAGTGACCAAGCAGTCAAAGCATTGCCAAAGCACTACCAAACCACTCACAAGCAATGCTAAAGCACTGCAAAAGCACTCAAAAGAGCAAGCAGTCTCACAAAATAGTCATCACAAAGCAGTGCCAAAGAAATTGAAAAGCAATGACTACTTACAAGAAAGTAGTTTTAAAAGAGAAAGCAGTGGTAAAGCAGTCACAAAGCACTACTAAGCATTGACAAGCACACATACAAAGCAGTGCTAAAGTAGTGAGACCCACAAAGCAGGGGAATGTTTTTGGGCGAGCTTGCCCAAAAATAGTGAGCGCACTCTCTCACTTCTCTCTTCTCTCTTCTCTCTTTGAATGCCTACTTTCTTGTCTCTAATGCACATATACTCTCTCTTCTTCTCAACTCCCTCTATCCACTCATCGCCCTCCCCCCCCCCCTCTCTATCTCTCTCTCTCTCTCTCTCCTCCTAGTCCCCCTCCCTAATCTCCCCTCCTACTCCCCCCCCCCCTCTGTCTCTCTCCTCCCCCTCCCTGGCAACAAACTTTGCCAAGACAACATTAAAAAGACATCCACACTCAGATATAAAATTAGACTAACAAATGGTATATTTAAATGAATAAATATTCATGCATGTTCTATGTTTCACACACTCATAATCGCATTTTAGAAGAACACAAAATGGTCAAGTTCCAATATGAAATGAAACCTCAAAGCAACACCAAAAAACAATGTCCATGAATAAATGAAACACCTTATAGTGTGATAGAAGGTGCTCACTAGTCATCAAAAGGGTTAAGACCAACATTGGTGTCCACCTCATCATCACCCTGTGCTATGATGTCCTCCCTACCTTGTCTGCTAGCACTAAGTAAAGGAATAACATATGAGCACATCAGTCTATCATTCACATTTAGGGATACATGAGCACATCTTGTGCTACGGCATGCCTTTAGCAACAGGGCTGTGCCACATCCCACCTCAACACAAATACCCTCTAGAACACACAACATCTCCAAAAAGCACTAGAGGAAGGTATGAATCCTTTCCATGCCTCCCCTCAAAGGCATCCCGGCCATGATAGTCCCCGGAGCATCATCGGGAATGTAGTGGTACATCACATCATCTATCGCCTGCATGCTGAGGGCCTCAAAGAATGGGGAAGTGCGATCAACAAAAGTTCAAGGGTGCATCCCTCGATGATGCAGTAGAAATGTGTGCGACGTACAAGCCTACAAACATCAAAACCAAATTAGCTACATACATAATCCAATGTAACAAGAAGGACGGAAATAGAGTTTGAAACAAGCATCACCCCAATGTGAAATCCAATCGACTCATAGGATCCAAATGAGGTGTCATGCACAACTACAATGCATCGTGCAATATGGAGCTCTGAGACTCGACAGTAGCACTCCACCCAACTAATACTCTCCCCTGAAAGCCAAGGTGTTTAATCTATTTACAAACCATAAAATAAACACAAAATGCTTGCAAAAATAGACTAACAACCATATAAACTACCTCCACTAGCTGCCATGACAACCAACTACCCTTCATCTAATAGGGTGGATGCCGACACTGATATCCCATAGCGCACATGGTCCTCAAGCAAAGTATCCCAAAGTGGATGCGAGGGGGGCATGACATGGTCCCCACCAAAGGGCAGATCCAAGAAAATCAAATCAGTAGCCCAAGTTACGAGTCTGCCCTTCCGCACATAAGACTGTCCACTCGATTTATATGAAGACATATGTGCATGTATGTCCACAAAGGATGGGCTTCACAAACCAGTGGCAAAATCGTGGCCAATGGCAATGTAATCTGCCACCATCGCTATGCATCCATGGTCCCCAATAGGGGGTGCACCATGACATGCATGGTCATCCAAGTAAACAAGTCTAAGTTGTTTTTTTAAAACAACTCTGGCTCCTGACTGATGCACGATCTGCATACAAATTTGAGAAGCATACTCATATTTTAAACATGCACCCCTCAATTATCACAGGCATACACTTCAATAGAACACAAACTATAAGATGCAATCGAAAAACCTCACTTGAACTTTTTTCAACTTAGTAAAATGTAACTTTATACTTTTCCACTTAAATCATGTGAACATGTATCCAATCACAAAAACGTATACTGAAATGTTATTCACCTCTCCTAGAACCGGACTCTCCCACTACTCACTCTCTAGAAGCGAAATCCTCTATCTCCTTGTGCATTCTAGCTCCTACGAGTACTTAATGCTTTTGAGAAGAGCAACCACTAAATGGAACACAAATAAAGAAGTAAAATAGATGGTTCTATACCTGCATCTGGGGGTATTGTCATAGATGGAGAAGCAAGGCTCTCCTCTTGAGTCCTTCTCTCACTCGGGGTCTTCATAGCTTCTTCAGCCTTAAAGAGCAACCCCTCCTCCCTCTCCATGACAAAAGAGTCCTCCCATATCTATCCACCAAGGACATGTATCCAACTCCCATTTGGTGAGGTGATGCATGGGAGGTAGATACATGCAATTGTCCTCTTTGTTCAATGCCAACCACTGGTGAGCAAGAATTGGTATACTTGATAGATGGCCCTTTTCTCTCATCAACAAAAAGAAACTTGACAAAAAAAGATTTTCAAAAACAAAATCATTGCTATCTCCATACATACGTTGGGCAAATCCATTCCAAATCAAGGAGGTTCAACTCAATACACAAGCTTCAAACTTTCCAACATTAAACTTTAACTTAAAATCATTCCAAATGAAAGAGGTTGTAGCTAAGTACCTAAACACAAGCCGATGTGCAGTCATGTGTACCCAATCAAGTTTTTTCAACAACAGAGCGTCCTCACTCTTGTCATTTCTATCAACCCTGTACTCTAGATCAAACATGTGCTTCCTAGCATCGAGTTTTACCTTCTCATAAAACTCATGCAATGTATAATCAGCAGGAAGAGACGCAATGCCTAGAATGTCATCAAAGTCCTATAGAATACAAAGGCCCCTCTGTTATATCTTTTCGAGAGTGCCTTTGCACTTCAACCATCAAAACGAACACAATTGATAATTACCTAGATGGTTTGATAAAAAATAGAATCACAAAGTCAAGTAAACAAGCAGAGTACTCACACTCTGTATAAATTGTCTCCGTGAAATAGACCATATGAAGACTTCATGGTTTTGCTAGCTTCCAATAAAGACAACCAAAATTTTTTTGTCTGGATTGGATCCTCATGAAGTGCAATAAGGTTCAGCTTCTCGATGGTGGCAAAATTTTCTATGTCCCATCTCAACAACATTACTTTTGCCATCCACTCATCCCCAAGTCTCGAATCAATTATATTGAGAATCTAAGACATGCAAACAATTTAAAGAATCTTTTAAACAACCGACTAAAATGTGAATATTAAAGACTGTTGACTCTGTGCCAACATGGACTTATGTAAAAAGAGAATGTGTTACAACTTTGTGTTACAACTTCTACATGTAGAAAGAGAATGTGTTACAACTTCTACATGTAGAAATAGAATGTGTTACAACTTCTACGTATGACTTCTACATGTAGAGAGATAATGTGTTACAATTCCTACATGCAGAGAGAGAAGCTCTCCAACTTGTATAAATACCCCATAATGGAATGAAGCCCACACTCTTTGGGGCATTGTGTTGAGTCTACTTTGGTATTCCAAGAATTTGTCTCAAGTGTCCATGCTTCCTTGCACTCCACGTCCAAAAGCATGTCCTAACCTTGCAACTCCTCCTCCCCTCTCCTCCAACCTTGCAACCCATCCTCTCCCTCTCCTCCTCCCTCCTCCTCCTCCCTCCTCCTCCTCCTCCTCCCTCCTCCACCTCCTCCTCTCTCCTCCTCCTCCCTCCTCTCTCTTCTTTCCCCCATGCTCTTATACCTTCTTTCTCTCCCACTCCTATGCTCCCCCTAAACCCTTTGTTCCTCATCCCTTAAACTCCATGATCTACGAGGGAGACGAGTTCTCCACCATGTACTCTACCCTGAACCTTGGATCCTCCTTCTAACCTTGAAACTCCTTCTAAACCCTGCAACTCCCTCTAAACCTTGGAACTCCTTCTAAACCCTGCAACTCCCTCTAAACCTTGGAACTCCTTCTAACCTTGGAACCTCATTCTAAACCTTGGATCCTCCTTCTAACCTTGGAACTCCTTCTAAACCCTGCAACTCCTTCTAAACCTTGGAACTCCTTCTAAACCCTAGAACCTCTTCTAAACCCTGGAACCTCCTCCTAACCCTTAAATGCCTCCTAAAATCTACAACCCCCAATGAAGGCAAAAGCCTTCATTATCTTAACCATGATGATTCATGTTCCCTTTACACATGCATGCACTATGTCTGCTTACCACACTTAAGCCTACGTCTCTCACCGGAACATGACTCGAGGTCCTAAGCTACACGTATACTCCAATGACAACCCCAATATATCTGTAGGTGACAAAAAGCCTCGAAACCCTACATCTTGAGAAAACCCAGCTCTTCCTATGAAAGCAGTAGGAAAGAGCCAACATTTGGCACTGCTGCCGAGGAGACTAGCATCTCAAGTAAGAGTAAACATATGCAAGTATGTCTAGAAAACAAGCTACTTCAAACTTTCATGAAAATAACACTCAAGGGCAAGGAGAGTAAAATTTTTCCCAATTCTAGCCAAATATATCAACCCCAAGCATCAACATTGGGTTACTACCTTAAGAAATTTTCTTTGTTTCTTAAATAGAAGCCACTTGATAAACAATCAGGCTAGGTAGTGGACATGAATGCGTAGAGCTTGCAATTTTAATCATTTCACCTTTTTGCAGAAGAGCAAACCGAGCTATCCATAAAAAGTTATGGCTCGAGAAGTGTTTAGGGTTGAACCCTAAACCTAAACTCATTTCCTATAAAAGCCCACTCCACCCCCTCATTCTTCATTTTTCACAGTGTGCCTCCATCCTCCTCTTCATTCCGAGCCCTATGCAAGACACTCCTCCCTCTCCATCGACCACCACTTTACTCCCATCCTCACATTGTAAGTGACTTTGAGCCCATCTCGCAACGATAACCTAGCCATCCACCCACTGTCCATTGTTCTTCAACAATCCCGTTACATCAAGAAAGACTTGGAGAGTGTTCAGGTGACCACCTCTTCCTCCCTTTGGTTTTTCTTCCGTTAAGTTTTTTCTCTTCTTTTTTTCCCCCTCCCATTTCCACCACCCCCTCCCCCCTCCATTTCCACCACCCCCTTCCCCCTCCTCCCTTCTCCCTCCATCTCCACCACCCCCCCCCTCCCCCCTCCCCCCTCCATCTCCACCACCCCTTCCCTCTTTCCCTCCCCTTTCTCTCTCTCTCTCTCTCTCTCTTTCCCTCCCCCTCCATCTCCACCACCACCACCCCCTTTCCCCTCCATCTCCACCACCCCCTCCCTCTTTCCCTCCCCCTTTCTCTCTCTCTCTCTCTCTCTCTCTCTCTCTCTCTCTCTCTCTCTTTCCCTTCTCCCTCCATCTCCACCACCACCACCCCCTCCCCCCTCCATCTCCACCACCCCCTCCCTCTTTCCCTCCCCCTTTCTCTCTCTCTCTCTCTCTCTCTCTCTCTCTCTCTCTCTCTCTCTCTCTTTCCCTCCCCCTCCATCTCCACCACCACCAACCCCTCCCTCTTTCCCTCCCCCTTTTTCTCTCTCTCTCTTTCCCTCCCATTTCCACCACCA